>NC_137694.1:5368692-5516055 GCF_964034855.1 Anser brachyrhynchus
AGTTCACATGCAGAAGTTTACAAGGCATTCACCTAAATTTAGAAGACATGAATTCCCCAACGACTTGTGGAAGATCTACATTTTTACAGTTTCAAGTTGTATTCTTTTATACTTTCTGTCTGAGAGTGAGGTGAAATTAATATGCAATTTTGCTCTGTGTGCCCCTTTCCATTCCAGAGATGAGCTCATTTCCATGGTAGTGAAACATTTGATCTGCAGTTTCCAGGACAGTTTTCTAGAATTTTCTTTGAGGCATAACTCTGAGCAAGGTCAGGTGCCTGGGCACATGTCCTCAAGGACACAGTTAAAACCAGGAGGTTTATGATCATTTGCAACAATGGCAAATTACATCAGCTTTCTTGTCCTTTTTCCCTCCATCATTGTAAAGGCTTGCTGGTAATTCCATGCCTCAGCCCTGTTGAAACAGAGATGAGCTCCCACTTAAAAAAATATTTCCAAAATACTTTGTACAGCTTTGAGCCTCCAGAACAAGCAAGATATTGATACATTGGAGAAAGTTCATTAGAGGGTGATCAGGATTGCTGGGCATGGTGCACTTGCCCTGTAAAGACAGGCTGAAGGAGCTGGGCTTGCTCAGCCTGAAGTGGGCATGGCTTGGTGAGATCTGATAGCATGCTTTCAATATCAAAGAAGATGTTACTGAGAAGAGGGAACCAGAATCTCTACAGGAAAGTATAGTGGGTGGATGAGAGACAAAGTTCATAAATTAAAACAGGATATAGAGATATAAGGAAAAAGGATATAAGGAACATTTCGACGCTATGGTGACAATTAAACATTATTTAGGGGATTTTGGAATCTCTGCCGTTGAAGGTTTTCAAGACCAGGCTGGGCAAAGTGCAGAGCAGACTACTCTGAACTCAGTGCTGACCCTGATCAGAGAAGACTGTACTAGGGCTTTTCTGAGGTCCCTTCCCACATGAATGACTCTATAATCCTACAGATAAATGACAACTGTGTAGCTCTGTCATGAAAATTAGACATTTTGATGCATTAATGTCTTAGCCTGGACCCATAAAAAATAAAAAATCTTTCTTGTCTAGACAAAAATAGAGGATGCAATCTCTTCTGTAACAAGACAAAGCAACTTCTAATGCCAACATAGTATCAGCAATATCTAGCCATTGCACTTCTTATGAAACATTCCTGCAGTCTGTACTCATCTGGTAGTCAAAAAGCAACAAAGAATAATGGGATTCCCATCACTTAACTGTAGACACTGATCTTACAGTCAGTAAGTGGAGCTAAATATTTCTAGGTACAGTCCATCTCCCTCAAGGGTGGTTCATAAAATAGGTCAGGTGAATCACTACCAGAGAAGTGCCTACCTCTCTGCATTGACAATAGCGCTGATAAAATGATAGCTATCTGGAACATTTAATGAAAAAAAAAATAATCTTCCCTCTCTTTGGAAACATACAACAAATTCAATTTTTAGATGTGGAGATGTTTTCAATAGATTCATTGAAATTCATAGTTGATACTCTCCCTAACTAATAACAAAAGAAAAGAGCTAAAAAACAGAACCACTGAGAATATAAGACGTACAATGTTCATATTTGAAGTATTGTTTGAATGATTCTTACTTTGAATGATTTATAAGACCATGTTTTCTGGTTTATAAATATAAAGTTCTTAACCATCTTCTGTGAGTAAACATGATTCAGACACTGGTAGCAAATAATCAATGACAATCCGAGCTGCAAACGTTGGATGCTGCAGCTTGCAGTAGTGTATATTGCTTGAGCTCTCAGTGACATTGTGCACAACAGTAGTAATCAGCCCTGTCTCACCACACTTGGAAACTGCAGATATGTAGCCAGATGGATGAAGCCAAAACCCTAATAAATTACAGGCCTTTAAATCTTAATGGCAGCATTATTTTTGCACTTGATCCCAAAACTGAGAGCATAAGCTTGCTATCACATTACCTGACTCTGCATAGATGTGAACAAAAATTAATGAACCATTGAAAATCTTCATGTCTCTGAAGAGGATCTTTATGCACAAGTGATGTATAATTGGTGATTTTCACTCAGCTCACACTTTTGGACAGCAAGAAAAGATTAAGAATCAGGAAGATGTTGACAGGTCCTAAATGCTGGAGTTCTTTGCACAGAATATCACAGTGACTGGAGAAGAGTTATAAGTGGCAGGACCTGGCATACATATATGGCTTCTTTACATATAGGATCAAGTTACCAAGGCTCAGCAGCTTGCAATCCATATTAAGAGGTTCCCAGCCTCTACTGTACAGAGTATGAATATAAGAGAATGCTGGTCAGTGCTTATCCATTCTTTAAAAGATATTAAGTTTAATCTTGCTCTGGCAGACAGCAATGGAAAAGTTCTCAATAGCTCCTCTGGAAGAAAACCAGGTCCTAAATACTGAAGTTCTTTACATGGAAGATCAGAGTGACTGGAGAAGAGTTAAAAGTGTTAGTGACAAATGTTACCATTGCCATCCAGTGGTACCACATGCTACTGCATACGTATGTAAAACCTACTTCTTGCAACGTATCAGAGAAAACACATCTCACCCTGGTACAAGACCTCCGCAGCACATAAACTTCATTTCATGAGTTTAAGAGAGCTGAAATATTGCTTGGGACTTCAGCTAGGCATCTACACAGAGCTGGATAGAAGATTCGGACCTTTATGTCTTCTAAGGCAAAACAAAGATATAGGAATCAAACAAGTTCCTTCTGCTCTCTTCTAGGATAGAAACCTAAAGTGCCTCTTATGCACTCACAGCGATAGTATGCAAGAAATCCTACTTCTATCTTTAGGCTATTAGAAAAATAAAAGCATGTATTTAAAATGATCTGAGTGCATATAAAAATGGTCTGAATTTTTCTTTCAAGTGAAGAAAAGGAGAAAGTTTGATAATACCAATAATGAGTTTAAACAATTTAATCATTTTCATGCGAAGCTTTCTCCCTTCCACCTACCTTTTCTCACATGAGAGTGAATCAATTAATATATTTTGATGTGTTTATGAAGAATGCAAGTCCTTTCTCATTACTAAACAAATCTCCACATTGGAAAAGAAAAATAAATAAAAACAGGAAAAAAAAATCCTTCCATTTTACGGGTAGGAAACATCCAGTTAAGGGGAGTAGCATACCATGTGACAATTAAAAGTTATGACTAGATCAGGAGGATGCTGGATATAACAGCTGATTGCAATGTGTTTCCCATCATGTAAGTGATCCTAGTCAGACTGTGAGCTGCAGGCTGCTACATGGAGAAAACATTTAGTCATTAACGGTTTTGTTTCTGTCTTGCTTACATCTAGTCATATGAGCCTGACTGACCACCATATTTTATGCCTTTTTCCTATCATTATTATACCAGTGAATCCTAAACAAAGCTGACCACTGTTAAGTTATAAAACAAGAGGCACAAGACAGTGAATAAGGTTAATGCATCTCAGTTGGGGATGAATTTGACCCTCTGGGCTATTTCACATTTATAAGATTTACACTTGGCATCAGATTCACTGGTGCACTATATTTGCTCTGTAACAGAGCAGCTGTGAAACATCCAGATCGGTTAAAATGGAATTGTTTTGCTCATGAATTTGACCCCGGCTACCATACGGACTGGGAAGCTCATTTTATTTTAGCAGTACTGTTGCCATAATTATTATTTTTATTTTTTTTTCAAATGATTCTTCTTCAGTGGTTTAGGTGCAGAATTTACCCCTTAATTTTGTACTTTGAATGGCTGAGTTTTGTCTACTGCATGTAAAAGTATGAAAAGTCATCAAAATGTTAATAATAATAGGAAACAGGAGAGTCCAGGTACCATTTCTGATTGACCAGTTCCTAACTTTATAGTGGTCTGAGATCACCTGTGTTGTGAGAAAAAATAAATAAATAAGAAAATATAAAAACAGCTGCAGACGAAAGCCTAGTCTCTTTAAAATCTGGGCAACCTTCTTAAACTGTCTTTCCATTTTTAAGGACTATTAAGGGAATTTAGTGTGACAACTGTAGGTGTGACACACTCCAGCTAACTTCCTAAAGTTAAACATAATTCTGGGGCTGCAAGCATGAGCTCATCATGGAGGATAGTCCTCCACACACACTCTGAGGGATGAGACAACATCCTGCTTGACAATATATTCCATGTCAGGTAGAAAAACACCCTATATTTTGGATATAATAAATAACCAGGATGTGCATGATGTTGAAGAAATATCATGTGACCTTTATGATGGTTTTATAAACACCAATAAACTATGGTATTTCAAACATTCTGAAAACAATTTAATGCTTGAATATTCATGTTTTGATAGGTTTGATTTTGGTATACTGCCAGTCCACCCATTGGGGCATTCAAGACTGATATGTTGATATGTTCATGGTTGCTCTTGAGACAAAAAAAAAAAAAAAAAAAAAGCACTTAATCTCAAAAAAAAAATCATATATATTAAATGTTACTGAAGGAAATGACAAAGACATTCTGCTGAACTGGAGAAAAACTGAGAACTACCAAGTTCAATATTACCTCTTCTATGTTTGCAGTGGTCAGTGAGACTTGTCCTCTGCTAAAATATATCAGAAACCATAACAGAAACATGTTTGTATGGGAGACACACTATTATTGAAAAAAGTGAGAGACCATGGGGTGGTGAAAAGGCTATCCCAAATATCACTCTGTTTTCCATTCAGACCAGGTGCATTTTACCTTGATTTTCCTGACAAAACTGTTGCTTGCATCCATCTGGCCCTACCAAAACAAAATGTTCTATGGCAATCATTTGCTTCCCTCTGGGCAAAAGGTGAGATTGAGAATGAATTACATGCAACAAGTTAATTACACATACATTACACAATTGAAAATGAAAGAAATGTAAGAAACTACAGTGAATACGAGAAAGAACCTAGATGTATTCTGAAGATCAAGTGATAGAAAGCTAGATTTGGCTGATACACTACAGACTTTAAAAATACCAGGTCAATACTAGCTGCAACATGGTGAACCAAGTGTTTTGAATAACCTCTAGGATAGTTTCTCATTATGACTAATAATGTTACCAAAATTCCCTAGAGGAATTTAAACAGGACTATGTGTAATTAGGAGGATACAAATATGTTATATTGTCACGTCTGCTAACACTGCCCTAGTTCGACTAGCCAACCAGTTTTAAATTAGATTAATATAATAAAATCAATGTCAATTTTTTATCGGGGTGGGGGGAAAAATCATGTCATTTTGCAAAAAATTTTGTAAATATTTGGGTAGTTTATGTATGTGCTACACTGGTGCAAGAGCCAGGGATGTTTACTGCCAATTATTTATTTATTTTCCAGAATAGATCATGAAGAAGTTTTGGTCTTGGTCCTTAGGTCTTATAAAATCTCTTCAAAGAGTTTGCATTAAAGTGAAGGACAGCACATCTTCACTTGAATCATTTGGGTCCTAGATTATTTAGGCAGCTATGATTAGTTTCCTGTGATTCACAGCAGCGGGGACTGAGAATAGTGGAATTTAGTCATTTTCACTTTGAATATCCAGGTATTGTTATGCATAGAAGACATTTTTGTTTAAACTTTTAAATTATCATTTTTTTTTGCCCTTCAAAAAAAAATAGAGGCATGAAACTCCATTCACAGTAACTGTGATGAAAATAAACACACAGACAAATAAAGGAATAGACCTCAGCACAGCTCTATTCCAATCTTGTTAATCTTATCAAATTCTTTACTTTTTGAGCCTAGTTTGCAGATGTGCACAAGAAGGAGGCAATTTCAATTTTCATTAAAATAAATAAATAAAAAATCACATCTCTTACACTTGTGGTGCTGGTAGAAATTTTTAAAATATGTCACAGCTAATATTATCCAATACTAGCCATCAACTACTCCAGGTATGAAGTTGGAAAAAATAGCAGTTCCTTGTGAGAGAGGTATGATTGAATCAGATGGAAGGTATTCTTGTAAAGAAGAAAAACAGTGTGTAAAATCAAACAAAAACAAGCATATAAGCGTGTGCCCAACTTATGATCTGTATGCCAGTCTTAGGGTTTTTAGGGTCTGATATACATTTTCCATATTGGTTTCAGCAATTCTTGCCATTCTGATTAAGATACCTAGACGAGGATAATGAAAAGTGAGTTGACATGGGAATGAACATGCATATTTTTGGTTTGGCTATATTCCCATTTGGAATTACTGGTGGGATATATGAAAAGTCCCACAGATATGTTCTTGCATACTTCAAAGATGACTGTTTGAAGTATTTATACACATGTAGGCATGTATGTGCATATATGTTTGTTGGGAAGTGTGGCCTGGATTTCATGGGACTAGATCAAGAGTCCAAGGCTTTACTTTTTACTCTGGATCTGTCATGATATTTTCAGAAAAGCAATGTAACTCCTCTGTGCTCACATTCATTTATAAAACAGAAACAAACATTCTTCTGTCTTTATCATAAGCACTTATAGAGAGCTATTTTTGTTGGTACCTCTTTTATTTTGTTGGCACACTGACAGTTTTTTAGAAGGTGTAAAGAATGTTTGTTTCTTTAGGTATAAGTAAAGAGAGGGATGAAAAATCTGTATTTCATTATATATAAATATTTTTTTTTCCTCTTGAATTCTCAGCCAGGAAGATAATACAGAGCAGCAGGCACAGGAACGTCCATATACTGCATTATGGACTGTGATTCTGCTTCTATTAACTGATATTTTGTGTTACACGTAACGTACATTCTAGCAAAAGCATTTCCTGCAACTAGAGACTGAGTAAAACACCACCAAGTCTGAATGTACACAGCAATTCCTGCCTGGAACTATGTTTCTTTACAAGTCTTTAACCTCACCTTAGTTTTTTAAAGTATGATGTTAAAGAGGTCATCTACACTTTTATTCAACAGGGTGGTCAAGCACTTGCTTAACTTAAATCTGTTACTGCCAATACAATTTTCCAGGTTCAAGATGCAGTCATGTTTAAACAGGTTAATAAACTGATGTTTAATGAAAGTATCTACCACTGAAAACCTCAGGTTCATAGAAACAAAGATTTTAGAGTTAGAAAGGACTGTAGGATGATGCAATTCAACTTCCTTTAAAACAAAGGCTATCACATTTCATCTAGTTGCTTGTGTACTGAACCCAGATGTTCGATCAACAAGTGCTTAGTAAGGGGACAAATGACTACTACTGTTCTTTAAAGATCTGTATGATAGTCTCAGATACCTGATTTTTAACATCTTTTTATGCTGGGGAGAATTAATTGAAACTCTTGCCAAAAGTCAAGCCCATTTGTCACAGATTCTCCCACACTCACCTATTAACAGTCTTACTGACTTATTTTCAAATTATCTTTTATATTCTTTTATATTATTCTTTTACGTATTATTTTTCTTTCTTTAGTTTAGTTCTTCAATTCCCTCTACTGCTTTTGGCCTTCTTTGCTATTTTTTTATGACTCCTCATTTCTGTGCCTGGACATTTTAATAGTCCTTCCTCCACTTACAACCCCCAGCCCACCCTCACCTCCATCTTTCATAGTCCCATTTTGCCACTTTATTTACTTTGAGAAATCTGGGAACCGAAGGGAAAGAAGGAAAGAAGCCCTAGAGTGTGGGCTGCAAATGGGACAGAAATCGTTACCTTATTTTGAAGGCAAAGCTACAGTAATTATGCTGATTTGCCTTAGGAGAAGCTTAAACACCACCATACCTTTTTCAAGTCACTAGCCCAATTGTGAAGAAGACCTAATGTGACAACAGTAATGAGCAGTGTATCTCAGAGAATTTTGACAAATAGAGATAAATACACTGAAATGAAGCCGCTGTGATAGGGAAAATGGTGGTATAAAACACTGGATCAGACTTTATTACAACACAAGGGGAGGACACTGGGAGAGGATTTAAAAACATATTGGAGAATGAGGTGTACATTACTCCCGGGCTTGAAATTAAAAGGAACTGGGCTTCTAAATCCTCAAAGTGCCTTTGGAAACCTTGTCACTTTATCCTATTGAAATTCTAGTTTGAAAAGTAATTGGGAAGCTTTTCAAATTAAAATTTGGCTAGGATACAGTTACTTGTAAAACACAACTACTGAAAAGGCTATATTCTTTGTTTATTTATCCAAATGGAGCAGTCTTGTCAAAACCACAAATTGATGCCAGTCCATTTTAGTTATTTATTTATTTTTTTTCAGTGGTGGTGGTGTTTTTTTTTGTTTGTTTTTACTGTCGCTTTTCTGTTTCCCACCAACCCAAGCAGTGTTAAGAAGGCAGGAGATGAGTGGGAGGCACAGGGCTTCTGGCAGATCTTCCTAGTGTCCCTAACACTACTGTTAGCTACTTCTGACCTCATGTGGTAGGATGAATTCCTAAAGGGAATGTCTGATCTTTGAACCTGCTCTCCTGGACAGCTGAGTTCCATCCTTAGCAAGAACAAGGATGCAATCAACAATTTAAGACAGATCCTTACAAAACAAACAAACAAACAACAACAACAACAACAACAACAAAAACAACAAAAAACTCACTACATGCTGTTCAGATATATGTTTTCCATTGCCATTGTTTAGGTGTTTATCTGCCAGAAGGATCTGCCTATGACAAGCAGTGTTGTGCAGAGTTTTCTCACTTATCACTGGGGCTAACTCCGGACCCCAAGGCAGTGGAACCACACTGTCATGAAATACCACCAGAGCAACAGGTTAACAAGCCCAGGAACTAGCCACAGTGACGTAATCCTACTACTTGTAGGACTTAATCTCTTGTTGTTGTACCTGCTTCTTCACAAGTAATTTGGGTACCTTTAAAAGCCTTGCATAGTGTTGTTAGCTGAAAAGCTTAGTGGTAGTATCCAGCACACTTAATTTTGGTCATCGGTATTCTTGAGGTCAATGAAGAAAACCCTAGAGGAAGCTGAACCTGTGACAAAATAGGTATTTAGTATAGGTGAGAATTATCTTCCTATCTGTCTCTGTTGACTATAAAGTGGCCTGGATGACTAGCTGGGACTAGACACTTAGATAAGGTTAAGTGAGGTGAGTCCCAGATCCAGGGTAGATGTTAAACCAGCAAAATAATGTTTTAGCTTTCCTAGCTCATTGTACTTCCTGAGCCAATATAAGTCATTCCAGCAAAAATAAAATTTTGCCAGTATAAGTTGTGTCCACACAATGAAAGTTTTAGTACAGCTATCCCTATAAAACTGTAAGGTGTAGATGAAACTTCATTTATTTTATTTGGTTTTGCAGCCTTCCTTATGAAGTTTACTTTTATTGTAAATGAACTGGAGATTTTGTTGCAGTCTATGAATTTATGTTGTCTTGGTTTTAATGGTATCAAGGCATGTAATCTCTTTGACAACAGGAGCCAAATATATATGTTTAACATACCAGTATACGGCAAGTTTTCCTACATTAAACTCTCAAAAATTCAGTAACTGGGTCACTTTTCCTACCTTTATCTTCTCTGCTTAGTTGGCTCTTGAGTTTTTGAGCTTATGATCTTTGATTCTCTCCTACCTCTGAAAGGGAGGGAAGGTATTCAATCATGCCCCTTCAGTGCTTAATCACAACTTTAATACAGTTTCCTTCCTGGTTGGTCGTGGCACATATTGAATTAGGAAGCAATCCTGTCCCAGATCCACAAACATACTGCCAACCTTATTTCCTCCACTTAATGTAATCCAGTCTAGGCCTGGATAATTGAAGGCTTTTGTTACTCTCACCATGCCCTTTTCACATGCTTCTTATATGTACAGTATATAAGTCATTTCTTAGCCCAGTTGTTCTTTCGAAACAGGTGGTCTATATTATATTCCTTTGGGGTCTGACTCTGCTTTCATTTACCTCATCATAAATCAGGAGTAACTCTACCAAGCTGAATGGTGTTATGTCAGTGTAAAACTGATGTAAATGAAAGGAAGGAATATAACATTATTTCCCGCTACTGTTCTTTCTGCAGAAGGTGGAATAAAAATGAACTCTTAGTTTGTGGCATACCCTTTCTCTCACTTTTATGCTCCATTTGGGGCCTTCCATTTTAGAAGTCATCTCACTGCTAGGTGAACCAATTTCAAATGTCTGAAAGGTCTGTTCAGCAGTAAAAGCCGAATCTGTCTTCTAAACGGGGTATGTCAGGGGGATTCAGGAGCCCTACTCCTACCTGCTGTATAAAAAAAGCTGATGTACAGTCATATTTCTGTTATACAATGTCTGCAGTACTTCCTCTTCCCATTTTTATAAAATGGAGAATATGATTGCTAGAGACAGAAAACTGTAGCACTTGAGTAAATCACTGAGTCTGACATTGAATTTAATGGGTCCAAGATTCAGCTATCAACACTTATTACAGAAGTATGAATCACCTCATTGAACCAGGTCCAGTCTTGTAGCCAGTCTCTTCACACTTTAATTTCCTGTACTAACCATAATCTGGAAGAAGGGATATTCAGCGATGTTTAAAAATAAGCCAGAGATTAAAAAACTTCTGCCCAGACTCTGCCTGTGTTCATTTTGGTTCCATTTTTCATTTTATCATGTTGACCCATGCTTTCATTCAGCAATGGATGTCCCATAACAATCTTCACTGCAGTATGGTAAAACAAACAGGACTGAATAACATCTGGAACATTTTTTCCTCATTGGCGATTACTCAGAACAGAATTTGAATACATTTTTTCTAAAGTTTAGGACATGTGGATAAGAAGGAAATTGTAAATGACAGATTCTAAACAGTATAATGATCTTATTTTTTTTCTATAAATTAATTCAATCAGTATCAGCGTTGGGGTGGGGTGAAGGGAGACAGAGGTCATCTCATTGGAAAACAGCCATTTAGATGAGTGTAAAAGGTGTTAGATTTGCCACATAACTATCCCCCCCCCCCCTTTTTTTTTTCTTTTTAATTTGTAAACAGGTAAGAAAGAGCAATATCATGAATGCAGATTTTTTTTTTTCCCAAAAATTTGCCAGGAATTTTACTGTGAATGCAATATTTCAGATGTATTTCTCTGCCTAAAACATATGGAGGATACCTTTAATTCTGTAGAATTGTTGCTCTGGGATTCAATATTTAGCAGGACACAGCTTCAAAACTGAAGAAAGCATTTAACCACCTAAACTAGAACGAGTAAAAGGAGGCTGATAAACTATTAATGTTATGGTGTATCAAAGACTAACTTTTGTATCTAGCTTCCCACCAAACCCACAGTGGTGCTTCCTGTCCTCCAAAGAAAGTATTCGTTCATGTCAGTGCTAAACACTTCGGTGGTTCATGCCTTGTTCCTGTTAGGATGTGTGATCTGAACATTCCCCCTCTCTGTGCTCCAGGCAATCCAGTACTTTCAATGTTCTTTGGTTATCATTAGAACAACTAATGTGGCACTGACCATCACATTGCTTAAGAAATATGGTGGCATCATCATTCTGCTGTCATATCTCAGAAATTGAACTCATACCAGGAATTAATTGACTTAGTTTAATAGATTGTTCTTATAATTCTTCTAACTATTTAACTATTAAAAAAAAAATATTTATCCTCCAGTGTACTGGTTCCATCAATTCCTCCTCCTTCAGAAGTGTTTCCTCTGTACAGGAAATAATTGAGGAAACATGGAGCAGTTACGATAATTCTTTGAGGAGGTGGCATGAGTTTCTGAGTTCTGCTCCAGCAACTATATATGCCTTTCTTACTAAGTAACTAATGGGAAAAATAATGCATTTCCTCTTTTATTTGAAGGAAATCTTGAACTCTTTTCCAAACATATATCCAAGCCAAAATAGTCTGTATGTTTGGGTTAGGACCCTCTTGAGCAGAAGGAACTGAAAGAGCCTTCCACATCATGTGGATTTTCTCTATTTACTTTCTTATTCTATGAAAAAGGAAGTGATTTTTGGAGTGTAAACTATAGCTGTATCTCAAAAGAAAAGTGAGACCTACACTCTGCCTTTGAGAGATACAGTTTAAGCAGTAAAGGCCAACACAAATTCTAAGGCTATGACTCTGAACTGGAAGTAGGACAAACTTGCTTTAGATGTAATGTGGATATGTATATATTTCTACCTTAATTAGATATAATGTCTTGAAATACTCTAGACTTTGCCAATGTGTACGTATGCACATGTGCAAACACATACTTTGGTCTTGAGACAGAAAATTGTACACATAGTGGGCCATTATAATATTTGACCATTTAGTATCAATGTTGTTATCCTGCCCTCCAGAGCAAAAACCCATTACTGAATGGGTGCAATGATTTAAAATGAAGTCAGTATCTACATCCCTCACCTCCCTGTTCTCACTTACAACATGAAGGAGAATATTTTGTTTACCCACCACCATTACTCATTGCTAGGGAGAAACACCCTTGTGAGACCAGGAGGGCTGATTCCCATCTCGCTTGTCCTAGTGCAACACCAACTCCAACTCTGAGGACTGCACCTAGTCATACTGGTACAAATGAGGCAGAAGATATCTGGCCCCACTGGATGAAAACAAGCAGGACCCCCACAAAAAATGTCTGTTGTGAACCTAAAGAGCAACAGGGTTATACAGTTCAGCTAACTCCTTCAAGCCCTCGCAGTGGTGTGGCTTTTGTGGGTGAGATGTTCAGGTTTAGGCTTATGAGAGCATCAGGGTATGAGTATGAAAACAAGGACATGAAAAGGAGTGGGCAAGATGGCTGGGCATGAGTCATGCCAGAAGTCCAGGCAGGTTGCTGCCGCCCAGCACATTGCTCCATGCTTGGGTTGGGTTAACTAGTAAGCAAGGTGTGATGTGAGTCAACCTCAGAACTTGTCCAAACGGTTCCAGAAACCTGCAAGAAACATTTCTGAGATGGGACTGGTTCATAGTGGGAGCGGGGGGGGTATTGGAAGAGAAATGCGTATACGGTACAACTGGGTGGCAGTCACGCAAAATCTTAACTTCTCACCGGGCAGTGACCTTGGTATGTTTTCATGTTTATCTAAAAAGATAAAAGGTATGTGATTGCTCAGGAATGAAAACATGGGTACCATTCAAACAGAGAAAAGCAGAAACAGCAGTTTAAGAGGCAGGGAAATGTAAACCAGCACTAAGAAACATTTGACTTCTCCTTTTTTAGCTACAGAGGTCATGGCTGCATTATATTGAAACAAATAGGAATGACTGAGCAGAAGGTTTTGATAATGTGGAGCAGAGCTCTTCTAGGGATATTTCTTACTGTCAGAATTTGTAAGATCCTAAAGCTAACAATATAAATATGACCAGGGTGAACAGCTTCAGATTTTTCTAACTGTAGAAGAGACATCGAGTTCAGAATTACCCAAAAGAAAGTGACAACAATGAGAGTCAGAGCTTGTAAATGTGCCTTGCTTTTTTGTATAAGACCCAAGGAAGACTGCGTGTTTCTTGAGAATATTTAGGTGTTTGGACTTCTTTATAAACACCAAATAACACCATGATTGTAAATACTCTTAGGCCAACAAATGAAATAAAGGTTTAAAACTGTTAGGAGGGAGTGTTTTGTTTAAAAACACGAGGGCAGATTCTGAGAGGATGTAAATTAAGGCAGCTCCAGTGAAAAACAGCAATTTACCTGAGGTGGATTGAGCCTGTGATGTTTTTGAGGTATAGCCTTTATACATATCTGATTTGATAAAACTGCTAGCAAAGCAGACTCCTTGTGTACAGACACAGACAGCACGCTGCTTAAACAAAGGTCCTGATTCTTATCTTGCACCAGTTTCACACTGGTGCAATCCCATTGCTACCAGCCATTTTGTTTGTGATCCGTTCTTGCAGTTCAGACTTGTGTCAGCACTGGGCCCAAAGTTTCTCTGTGAAACCTGAGAGAGAGAAAAATTGCAAAGTGGGAAAAAAAAGGATCAATTTTTCATTTGACACAAAATGAATCATTACTTCCTTCTGGGATGTAGTACCTTTTCCCACTGTTGGCTCCGTTTCCCATAATGCCCTTGACCTCAGAGGTCACCTGTCATTGGAAGATGAAGCTCTGAATAAACAGAGAAGACCCTGTGGTGTCTCTTATCTCTTCGTTTTGCCTCAAATCTCCAGGCAGAGTTTTAAATTATTCATCCACTAGTGCTCTCTGCGAGTTACACGTCTCCGTCACCTGCCCCCCCCTTTACTTGCCCATTTGTGAGTGAAGGCGGTATCCTTGGGAACCTTATCAGAGATCACAGATTCAGGCTCCAGAAATGAAATAAAAGAGGAAATTGGCTGTATTAGCATAAGAGGAGTCAGCCTGGAGTTGAATACACACATCACCCAGAAGCACCACTGGCTTCTCTTATCAGCAACGTCTGATCACCACTTCTTTATACACACATGCACACAGACACACATGCACCACACATGCACACACACAACCACTCTTTAATTCCACCCAGCCCATTCCTTTGTTCCAGCTCATAAGAGGGAACACATGAAATAAGGTCAGATGGCATAAGTTTCCTGAATCAGTTTTCAATGCTTGCTGGGTTCTCCTAGGTAAAATAGCAGAAAACAGCATTTTAAAAAATAATAAATAATAATAATAATAATAAATATTTATTTGTTTATTTATTTTAACAGAAATTATGATAATCCTTTAGCCTCACTGGAGGGAAACAACAACAACAAAAATCAGGATAAAGATTTCAGATAGGAAGGTTCTATTATTAATTCCAGTATGATTCCTAGACCAATCTCTCAGTTTAATCTCTCTCTCTCTAATATCTCAACAATAGCACAGAACCATGGTTTATGAGTGTTTTTTAACAGATTATAAAAAACTGATAGCCGTATAACATAACTGAACATTAAAAAAAATTGCAATTAATATTTTTGAAATGTAGAGGTACAGATCTGTGTACTTGAAACATATTATTTTCCCCATGCTTTCTTTACATGGAGTTGTTATCTCATACGCTACAGTCATGGCAAACACTGTGCATTCTTCCTTCCTAATCAGAAAAGCTGCACTGTGATCTATTAATTAAAATGAAACTATCATTTCATATTCTCCATGTTATGCTGAATTAGAATTTTAAAATTCTGCTTTCCTTACATTTGTTGGGATATTTTTGTGTGTATGGCTTCATATTTTGCCATTTGTAACTTCAGTGATGTATGTTATGCTTCCCAAAGCTCCTGTTGACAGGGTGGCATCTGCTGCCCTGTTGCTATTAAGTGTGGTAACTGAAGAAAAAAGATCAGAGGCAACTGATGTTGAAGAAAGTGGAAAGCATGCCCTGTGGGATCTTTACTCACATTTTAAAATGTTTCCTCTCCATCTTGTGAAAATTAACAGAAAAGAATTTCCATTCTACAGATCACTGTTATTTTGATAATGGTCAAATTTGGCAATTTCCTTGCATTGTTTTACTCCTGGCAATATCACCATATCTCTACAAAATGATGATGATATCACCAACAGTACAGAGCAAATATGCATTGGATTTATACAGTATCCGTAAGAGACTAAATTCTACAGCCCTTAGGTGAGCAGTTTTAACTGAAATAAAGAAACCATTCTTACTTTGTTTTTAAAGATGGAGACAAGACAACAACTTTATTTTACCTTAATTTATAGGTTGAAATGAAAGAAAGAAAGAAAGAAAGAAAGAAAGAAAGAAAGAAAGAAAGAAAGAAAGAAAGAAAGAAAGAAAGAAAGGCCAGTTGTGATGGGTCCACTTCTCCTCTCTTTTTTTTTTTTTTTTGAGTTGTTACTTATGTAGACATAACTAAAATTAAAATAAAATAAAATAAAATAATTTCTAGTGCTTTATTCATGTTGTTGTGGATAAAAGATAAGATTATGGTTCAATAATCCTTTCCTTTTATTCAAGTAGTGCCTTGAATTTCTAGGAGTGTCTGTATCATTGCCTTTTAGATTCGTACTGTGCTCCTGATGTCCTCACCAACCAGAGCAACAAATATCTATGCTTATAGATCTTTGACAGTATTCAGTAGAAGGGGTTGTAACTACATATAGAACCAACCTTAATTGGACTTCTGAGTAGGAGGCATGATATATTCATTTGTAACTGTATGCAGGACTGATGCCAAATTATTCCATGAAACGACTCTGTGGATCTACTGAAGTTGTTGGCAAAACAACCATTGACCTCAGAAAAGCCAGACCTACACCCTTAATATCTACCTCTCTGCTCTTGCAGTATTCATCAATGTAGGAGGTCATGGTATCACAAGAGGGTAGCTAGGAGGAAGATGCGGGTGATAAGAGTAGCAAGGTTCACTTTGAGCTGTGACATGCAAATCCTATGCAGTTTCTTATTTGAATATTTTGTGTTAATCTTACCAAGAGAAAAGCATCTTCTCACAATGTCAACAGAATGTGAGATGTGTCATCACAGCTTCTATTTGTGACACATCTGGAGGCTGAAAATGAAAACCTAAGTATTAATCAAGAGGCTTTATAGATTATACACATTTAAAGCAAAAGGCAGAGTTGGAGACATGGTGACTTCTTTTACACAAAATCAGATTATTTGCTATTTTAGCCTATCCAACTGAATGAAGATGTTGTAGGTTTCCTGCACAGTCTATGGAGTTAAATCTCAGTTAGGTCAGTCATACTCTGGAGATACTTAGCTATGTCCATGAAATGCAGAGAATCTGGGGAGAAGAATACTTTTACTTCATTATTGTTTCTGTATGTTGGACAGAATGAAAATGGATAAGAGATCCTAAACCAAAAGGTAGAACATATCAGAAAGTTATCATCTCTATCATTTCTACCACTAAAATTCATATTGCTAAGGTACAAACCCATCATTTAGTAATAAACAGTGGGTTTTGTGTGAATCAGTGTTGTTTTTCAAATTTTAATTAACTAAATTCTTTTATAAGCTTATTACTATTATTTTCTGTTAGAAAACAAAAAAGATAAACAAGGATGCTACTGAAATGTGTTTCAGAATAAAGGATATAACATGTACGGTAAGAGCAGCTCTTCCCTTTCATGAAGTGACTAAAGACCAGGCTTTTTGCAGACATCGAAATCTGAGTTTCATCATTGGGTTTAGTGGAAGCAAGACTAAAACTTTGTAGATATGCCTAAGGTCAGCGGAAACTTCCCAGATATGAGATTCTCTCCTTTGTCCAGACTTTCTCATATTTCTCTCTCATAGAGTTATGACACTTATTAACATTCTTGTAAGACATGGAAAATCCCTCAGACTCTGCAAACTGGTAAAAATCACCATTTCTGCTTAAACCAGTGTTGCAGCACCTGGTGGGGGAATTGAGAACTCATGTCATGCAGCTGGGTTCAGTATGATATATATAATATGCTAAAGATTTCACCTTCTAAGTCATTTTGATTTATTAAATATGATTTTAATGAAAAGATATTTACAGAAAGGCTTATAGTACTTGAAAATTTAATGGAAAAAAAGCTTATCTTCACCTGAACTAAGTGTTTTTTCTCTGTTTAGAGAATATTTCTTCCTTAAAAGAGATGATCACTTTTAACCCTTGGAGATGCTGAACATTTCCTCATTACAAATTTTTGATTCTTTAAGCACAAGGTTTTTATACACAGTTCTGTAGCAAACTGGGACCTTTAAGAGCAGAAGCACCATGTCCTCTGTAATTCCACAGTACTACAGTTAATAAGTTAACTAAAAAGGCTGTGATCTACTTATGCCTGAGAAAATTCTTTCTTCTACAAACCTTCAACTTCTCTGCTAATCCAAGCCATTTCCATGTACTGGCTGTATATAACTCATGTGTTTAAGCCTCCTTTCTTTTTCCAGTCTGAAGAACCAGAGACATATTTATTTTTGGAATAAAATGTGGTATGCTGATGAAATCACATATGAGCTTGGCACTCAGTGTTCTGGACATGGGTATAATGGTCAGCCTTAATTCAGCCTTTTCAGCCTTCAACAGGGCTCTTCAAAGTATTCTTATGCCACTCTACAGTTACCTGAATGAGTCAGTACACTATATCCCCACTTACTGTGCAAGAAGAGCTTTCTTGTCTTAATACCATCTGAGCAAAATAGATGGCAGTCTGGTGGGGTAGAAAGCTGTGATCTCCCCTTTCTGCAATATATGGAACATACTGTAACAGGTTGGCCATCTAGTATTTACCTCATGAGTGAAACAGGAGCCCTATTTCAAGAATTAACTGGCAGACTGATTCTTTCATCTGAAGCTGGTGTTTCTCTAGCAAAGCATTATGGCAAATATGGCATGTGTTCTGCAGCTCATGAATTCATTGCATCATTCTACTGATAACAAACCTGACTCAACAGGATTTCTTAATTCTGAACACCTTCTGGCTTTTGACATCTTTCCCACCTCTTGGAGGTGTTCCCATGTGAAGACATGGACATTGCATTGGAGTGTGATTTATACATTTTGCATCTACAGATCTCCATGCATGTGATGGAAGCTGGCAGTCAAGGTTTCTATTTCTGAGCATTTCACTAAGGGAAAATGAGTGACTTCCCTTGTGATATATTTATTTATATGTATAAAAAGGCCAGAATATCATCTGCTGTCTTGCATTGGTAAAAACTGTTTAGCAAATACATAGTTCATCACTCATTTAAGACATGAATGATATATACCTATTTTATACTCAAGTGAGCTGTGGCACAGGAGACATTTTGGTAACTTGGCCAAAGCCATGCTCTCTATTACTGATTCAGACCTAAACTTCAGAGTTCCAGTTTCCATACTGTTATCATCATCAGATTTTTTTTTCATATCTAAGAGCTCTTTTTTTTTTCTTTTTTTTTTTCTTCCACAGGGACTAAGATCTGCATCTATGTTATGAATCATACAGCAAATAAATGGATTCAGAACAAAGTTTATGAAGCTCTCCAGAGATGATCATAATTATATTTCCATTTCCTAATAAAAGCTTAAATGTTTCCTTTTTCTTTGAAGGAACAGATACCCATTTTCTTATCAGTATCATGCACTTGTATAAAACCAAAAGAGCACCAACATGTTACTTCTGGAAAGGCCTGCACATTCCCATGTAATGATTACACTTATGGGAGAAACTGCTTTATTATTACATCTATCAAGGACAGTTCAGTGATGGAGGGGTTCAGAAAGTACACCAAAACTCTGTTTCCATGTACCAGAACCTGCTCTAGCTGCTTTCCTTTTGACTGCAAACTAACTTAGCTATCATGTAAGCAAAGTATTTATTCTCCCTCTCCCTTGATTCAAAGCCTGTACTGATACTTGCAATTACAATTTTTTCATAAGGAACTTTTAGTCCACAAACTGCTTATAAGAAAGTTTCAGAAAATGTCATATCAAAGAGGTTTTAGAGACAGTGCTTCATTGATGCATACAAATTTGGAAAACCAACCTTTTCCTGAGAGGCTGAAAATACCATGTTCAATTAATCGAGTAAGACATGCCATCTTATATTACTTGTGATCACTTTTGAAGATAGAGGGCTATACTCAAAGGACCAAGAAAAGAAAAGTCTGTTTTCTCCTAGAGAACAGCTTATTGGGTAGCAGCAGATTTCAGTTGCTATTAATTTGGACAGAATTCAGACCTATGTAGGAAACACACCTGTCATGCCTAAACTAGTCATGGAAATTAGGATCTGTATCTGGTATCACTCCAATAAGAGCTTTAATAGGATATTACAGGTTTTGCTATATTCAAATTTTATTTAAGCTTCTATTTCACCATCATGCGCTGACCCAGGACTTTGCAGCCTTGATTGCAGAGAGGGCCATAGGAGGGAAGTCAGGTGAACTGCACTGAGTGTAGGAACACACCTCCAGCCACCTTACCTAGTCAGCTCTCCGTGATGCCAAAACTGCAAAGTCCACTACTAGACTGTTGTCAACAAAGTGACTTCCAAATTACATAATAATAATAATAATTAATAATAATAATAATAATAATCACTAAGTTTTCCTTCACTCCGATGTCTTGCATTTCCTACCAACCTACCTACAAAGTTACCAACGCTGAGTCACAATATATGCAAAGGCTTATGAGTGCACTAAACCTACTCTGAGTTCCTGAGTGCCATCCCAGATTACTGCTACAGGTTTCAAAAATAAGACTAGCTAGTACTTTCATTGTTTAACACTGCCACTTTACTTACTTATCTACCTATTTATTTATTTATTTATTCTGCAGCAGCTGATATCCTCTGAAGACACACAGCTTATAAACTCTTCAGCGGTCACCGATGTAAGGAAGGCCTGACCAAGAAGGAGGCCTTGTCCAATGCATGTTCCCAAAGCTCTCCATTATTTTGCCTTTCAATGTGAAATGTACTATTTTGGAAATGATTTTTCCTAAATGTTCTGAACTCCCTTCTGGAGAACCATAGTTTTCCACCCTGACTATACAGAGAACTATAAGAAAAGGTAGACAGTTAAATTTGGGCAGGTGGATTAGGATATTTCTAGATATCAAATGTGCCCAGATTATTTAGGTACCTAAAATGCCATTGTCAGTATATCCCTTTCGATACAGGAGCAGATACCAGATTAACAGAGGGTGGTGCACGACTGCCTTCTTTTGTGTTTATTTTAACACACACTTTGCCACTCAGCATAGTACATGAATTTGCTCATTGGGTCAGATTATTTCTTTTCTATAATCGTCATGCAGTAGACACATTAATTTTATAAATTTATGGACAAATGGATTAAACTTGCCTACTCCAGTGTGATATCATAAACTATAAACACAACTGATTTTAAGTCCTGATTAAAAAAAAAACAGAAGACAGTAAAAAAATAAATACATACAAGGTTTGTTTCCTAAGGTATGCAATTTATGCATGTATGTATTTAAAATATTAAATATCTAATACATTGGATATGTTGTTTCAGTCATGTCATGTACTGTGTTTTCCTGGTGATATTTCTCTACTTTGTGGCACTGCAAAATGTAATGATTGATTAGCAATATTAGCTTAATGTTAAACATCTGATTTTATGTTTTCATTGACATAAATTTATGCAGTTGTCTTTAGGTTCAGAAACTATATCCTTGGAACCACTTCTGATTTACATTAGTAGTGATGCTGTCCCAAGAAAGCAATAACGATTTGCACCAGGAAGTCTCCTGTATGCACTTCAGGCTCTACAGGTAAGTATAGCGTACATTGATTTAAAGGGCATGATTGGAAAACAGAAATAAAATATGCAATTATTGTTGAACTTAGAAAGTCTTACAGCTATTCAAGCATTATTATATTCAACCAGAAAAATATGGGAGTGCAGATAACCAGACCATCCTGAAAAAAAAACATTTAAAACTGGACTTTGGAACTCCTACAAACAATAAAAGAAAAAGAAAAAAGAAAGGAAGACTTGTTTCTTTACACCCACTGTGCTGATGTCTATTCCTACTTGCTTCTTTCACACCAATGCATAATATCTTTGGACGCTTATCACAATAGCCCCCTCGGTAAATGAATATTTTTATTGCAGTAGCCTTTGGAACTTTAACAGAGAAAGATGGATAGATTCCCACCCACAACATTAAAGTTTTCCTATTCACTGACACCAAACCATGTTCTAATGTTTAAACAAACCCAAACGCTTGGGAAAATTTAGATTTGACCTCAGTGTGCATGTTAAACAATTTACATTACAGCAAACTCTAGTTTTCCCTAATGTGTATAGCACTTTGGAACTTTGTCAAAACGGAACAATTTCAAAGCTGTATGATCTTCACCCGGGGGCCTAATTGAAGTGGCATGAAAAATATTTCTTTTTTTTTTTTTTTTTTTTTTTCTTACAAAGCTGGGTCTGAAGCTGGGTACTCTCCAAACATGCTTATGAAGATGACATACATTTACCTCCCAGTCCTACAACCTTAAAACTTCCATTGTAGAAATTCAGAGCAAAGGTCAGTCAGAGGAAAAACATATTAGAAGAAGTATGACAAGCCAAGTTTTACTGTAGTTGAAAAAACATTTTTTTAAAGTTCTTTTCCTTTCATATTGGTTGTTTGAAAAGAGATCTGAAGGGAAGCTGAAATCCCCATGTAAATGCATATATTTTCAAACAGGATACCTATGCACATGCATATTAAACTGCATTTAGCTTTGGTGGGCAAGCCATGTTTGAACAGGATTCCCAATACAAGTTTGAAAAATACAGTTGACACTCATGTCATTTTTGAGTCCCTGTTGAAGTTCATTTGCATCAAATTGGAATGAATATATAAAAAATTAGATGTTTAATTTGCGGTTGCCAGTGGCATAAGAAATATACATATGTGTTATTTTCTTGCCAAGCAAAACAGTTTTACAGTAAATGTTGCATTTCTATAGCTCTAAAATGTGTGGTACGTTCCAATTAATACCATAATACTGGATTAGGTACTGTAATATATATTACTGGATGCCTGTGGATTTAGATCCTCAGAATATTGGCAGTATAATCTAGACTATTTATCAAAGACTCATACATTTATGCGATATATGCCATAAACAAATCTGTAACTGCACAAACCTTGCAAAAAACATTTTAGTATACGTTGATTTGAGCACTTTAAAACAATCAATCTAATCAAGGATTCATTTAGGAATATTATGTGTTGCATCTACTCATGCATAAAATCTGATAACTTCCAAAGCCCCATTTATTCTCCCATTTATTCTAAAATGACTCTATTATTTTTTCATCGTCATTCCTGTTTATCACTTTTAAAAGTGGGGAGTGAGGGGAAGGAATGGGGAGAACAGGCCCTCTGTTTCTCTGCAATTTTCTACAGCCAGGTATTTTAATTTTTCTTTTATCTGATTAATTGCATGGATGGGGATATTTCAGTTTAGTTCATAAAATTAAATCCAGAGATTACTGGGTATGGGTACAGAGTTTATAAGAAATTTTAATCATCCAAAATATATCAGCTTCAGTGTGCTCCTACAAATGAAATGCAAATAATATACATTTCCTTGGTCAAATCCTCAAGTGGGGAAAGTCAACTAATCTGATCTATATCAGCTCAGGATGGGATCTCTGGTTTAATATGTGGCAGGATTTTCTTAGAGAACATTTTCAAAGTGTAATGTTCCAGATCCTTAGAACTTATGAAATGTTTCATAACATACAGATTCCCAGAAAAATTGAGAGCACATCCCAAACTGTGATTTGAGACTTGAGGAACATAAGGTTAAATTCTTTACAGCACCCTGAATATTTACAGGAAAAGAGATTTCTCCACAACATATTAAGTACTTGCAGCTACTGTTACTGTCAGAAATGAGGGTCAGGGATTTTGTTTCATGTTAAGGGATCTCATGTCATGTGTAAATGCTTCAGATAGAAAGCACACAGGATACATTTATCCATTAACTGAGCAGTCTGACTAGACTTTTCAGTATGTCAGATTCTTAAGACTGATTATTTAGAATTTGCCAATCCAGATGTACTGTATTACTTCCAAAAAGAAAAACTCGGTGTCCATAAAATTCATCTTTTCTCACCCCCCAATAGAGGATAAAGAAATATACAGTTGTTAGAACCATGTCAGTTGCTGTGTATTTTTTATCATCTCCTTGAATCAGAAGAGTGTTATTTTATAAAGATACTGTATAACCAACCTTGTGAAAATAAATCTGATGGAATTTTATGGTGATTAAATGAATAGAAACATATGTATGCTTAATAGGATTCTATAAAAAATATTTCTAAAAGATGTTTGATCTAATTGAGATAGGCTACTTTACTAGGAATGTTCTCTTTATCCAGTTGGTTTCTAAAAATGAAAGAGTTGATTTATAACAGAGACATTATTTAATGAATTTTGCCACTTTTCTCCTTACACATAATGTGAATTTACATGGCAAATGAAAGAAATCTATCCAGTTGTTTCTGATTCTTTAAAGTAGCAACTTACCTGAAAGTATTTATTATAAGATGTAGTAAAACAAAACTTCTCAGTACAGATCCCAAATCTTAGAAATGCCTCAGTACATGTTAAGAAGACAGCTCATACAGGTGAAGAGCCTGACACAAAGGCATATGCAAGTTCAGGGATTCCATAGAAATTCTGATTTCTAGTAAAAATATTGAAGAAGCAAAGTCACATTTGTGATTGGATTTCCTCTTGGGACACTGGTACTACTGAAAACAGACTTTTCAGACTTTCCTTTGCAGTACGTGAAAAACTATGCATGTAACTAGATAGGTAGTACATTGTTACAATGGTAAAATTTATGCACCTATGTACCTGGAGGCTTATGAAATAACTGGCACTATATTTATATTTATTTATATTTATATTTATATTTATATTTATATTTAGACCTTAGTAAAATATTACAAGGCAATGTTAAAACTTTTTTTTCTGTTTTTATTTTTTGTTTTTATCTTTGTTTTCCTTCATCTGGTTGCTTTTCTGCAATGTGTTAAAGCAGAAATACTTCACTCACATTAGCAAAGACAGTAACAAACAAACTGCTGGGCATCTGATAAATTTCAGAAGTGATATTTGCAATGGAATATTGAAATGAAATTTCTGTGTGGTCAAAAATTCTTCTTTCTCATGGTAACTCAGAGTTTATGTGCATGGATAGAAGGAATCTTATTCCTCAGTTCAACTTTTTTTTTTACTTGACCTTTTATCTTACACAGCCTACTTACATTTTCCCACAATTTAGGATCGCAGTCATGACTATCAGATAGCCACTGTCCTTCTCACACCTACATAGTGTTTTCTGAGTGTTGCCCTTATTTACTGTTTGGGATTTCAATGCTGCAGGCTGTAAAGCAAATTATATGGGAGCAATCACTTCTCATTAGAACTGCAGACCACAGAGGCAAGGAATTTACTGACGTGATCAGTATTAACTATGATTATCTCTTTTTTTTTTTTTTTAAAGATGTTGGCCCACGCTAAGTGATTTTTTATTTATTGTTTTTCATGCTCTGAGATTTGTCACTGTGTGAAAATAATTTCTGAAGGAGGGTAAATATATGTATGGCCATCACTTGATAGAGTTGCATGATAGATAGTGGAACAGAATTCACTCTGTCTATGGAGAATAATCCATTGAAGAAAAACAAAATCAGCTATTTCTTTGAAATGAATCTTAATAGTGTCTTCACTCAGTTAATTTTTGTGCTTTATTAGAATTATTAGGCCATGTATAAATAAGGTGACTATATTCCTCTCTAGATTAAGCAGTTGATTTTGGTTTATTTTGATGAAATAATTATATCTTCACTTCTATCAGGGTAATATCCCTGGAAAGATCAAAATTTAATAGTATTTGTTTTAATTTTCTAAAGTACTACATTAATCTCCTTTCTGAAATGTAAAAAGTCAAAGAGTGCTGACGAACTCCTCATTATAGTGCCTTGAGCAGCTGCCATGAACCCTAAGTATTGGAGAGAAAGGCCATTTCAAGATATTTCCCATCTCTCCCTTTCTCCATTTTCTGTCCAAGGGTCTTCCAAAGGAGCTTCTGTCACAGTAATTAGCTGAACTTCTAAACAGCTCTCAGGGTTATTTTTGTAATCATTTTGCTGTACAGAAGCATGGCAGGGCTCACATTTATTTTGTGTATATCATTTCAATTTTGATTGAGAGGTGTAATATGAAGTTCTAGTACATTAAGGATCATGCAAATTCAAATGGAAAGACACGGTGTCTGTGGAGGAAAAGTAGAAACAGAAAAATGTTGGAGCATAAGAAGCAATGTGACTCTCCTGGCCAACACAGGAGGGAGAACTTTCAGTACATCAGGTGTATAACTACTCTTTTCTGTTCTAAATCTCATTACTGAAGAAAACATATTTTCAGCTTCTCCTTTTTTCTTTTTTTTTTTTCCTAGTTCCCAGTATATTGTTTATATGTGGGTTTGAGGTAAGTTTCCCAGAAAATCCTGATCACACAGCAGAAATTGTATTGCTTCAAAGGAGATAAAGATCATTCCAAGTCAGTGCACAATCTCTTCTCTCTCCTTGTTTTAATCATGCAAAGGTGAATGAAAGCATCTAAGAAACTGGTCAAATGAGTCAAATTTCATGGGACATGTTATTCTTTTTCAAAGTGCCCATGTTAGTTTTCAAAGTGAAAAGTGGCTGAATTGCTCATACTAGGACAGTACAATTACTTAGAAGAGTAAGAAACTAAATGATGTTCTGGCAGCCTGAATTCTGCTTGTGCCCATGCCTACTGTGTCCTAATGCCTAGTACTGCTCAATGTCATTTTCAGTGTCTTCGTGAAATCAGTCTACAGAGACCTTCACAGTCCCCTCTTTCCTGCCTTTTCAATTTATGCAATCTAAATGGTCCCCAATGTATTTAGGTACTGGGGTTCTTCTGTACTTCATAATAATGTTCTAAGTTCTCTGACTACTTCAGACAAGACCTTTTCTTCGACCCCCTGCTTCTTCACGAAAGATCATGGGATGCTGGCTTTTTTTTTCTTTTCTTTTTTCTTTTTTTCTTTTTCTCTTTCTGGTGTTCATAGATTCTCTCTCTCTGTCTCTCTCTCTCTCTCTTTTTTTTTTCTTTTTTCTTTTTTTTTTTTTTTTTTTTTCCCCATGGAATCCATATGTCTGTGAGGACTGAGACTCCCCTAGTTGCATCTAACCTCTGAGGTTATCTCACATTCCCCTCCAGAAGGTAATACTTCCTATGAAAAGACTGTAGGCACTAACTAGTTTCTGGGGCACCTATCTCTTTCTGTTGATTAGAGATGGAGCTAGTGTTGCCTGAACAGCTATTCTTATACAGAGTTGGATGGGATGAATGCCATTTTAGATGCCTCATTTTAACCTGCTGATGCTAGGAAGGAAGGAACTCCATCCATCCCATGGAACTAATCACTTTTTATTAAAATGCTGATTCCAATGACACATCAGATTAAATAATAATAATAATAATAATAATAATAATAATAATCTCTTCCTTTTTCCCAATGAGTATCAGAACAAAAGGATTTTTTTCCCTTGTTTTTCTTGTTGAACTTCTTTTTTCATAACAACACTTGGCATTCCCATTTTCTCATATATTTTTAGTGACATACCTAAAATAACTGCACACTATGTCACTAGTGTCATCTTGTTTTCATGAAATTTACATCAGAGAGATTATAGAGATGGGTGATACTACTCCCAGATATATTTATCTTTCATCTAAGTCACCTTACACCACTCATATTTTATATTGTTTTACAGTACTGGATTCTAAACTTAGTATATTTCCAAAATCTTCTGTGCTGAGGACTTCATGTTCTGCTGATTAAAATATTTTTATTACACCAGAAGCTTGAGGATAAATGCCATAGCTTTCTCAGTTCTCTGACATAATAGCAAGCCATAAAATTACGGGTGTATACAGTTTTCATGTCAAGTTTTACAAACCATTCTTCACTTGTATTATTCAGGTATAATTTAATCTCACACTTTTTATCCTCAGATTCTGTTCTCATTGTATGTTGGCTTGCATCAGTTGTTCTGTGAAACTCAAGAGAAAAAAAAACAAATCCTACCAATTTTCTGACATTACTTCCTTTAGCATGGATAAAAGAATGGATGACAATCATAAAACAGTAGTTATTTAAAATCTATTTTCTACAGGTGTGTTGAAATAGAATACAGATGGTGTATATTTACTAATAAGGGCCTGATAGGGTCATATGGACCTTTCAAAAATGAAAGAAGCGGCAATAGGCTTGTTAAAGATTCCTATAAGTAGTGTGATAACATAGACATCAGAGCACCTTTGTTTATCTTCTCTTCTTTCTACATATTCCTTATACAACCTGAAAAGAGTTTCCCAAAGATACAGCAAATAGTTTGCAAATGTCTGTGAAACAGAAGAAATAGTGTTTTCCAGCATCTCAGGGGACTTAGAAGTATGATAGGTACTCAGAGAGTATATTAGATGTCTAAATATCTAAAGGGGGTAAGTAAAATACTTTTGTTCTTGAAAAACAATTTTCATTGAGAAAATGCCAGGTATTTATACCACTGCCACACACAGGAATCAGGTCTGGTTTAAGAGGATTCACATATTCAGCATGTTTAAGAAGTATAAGTTACTAATTAATTACAGTTGCACTTTTTTGCCATCTGATGGGATCCAATATAAAATGAAAAGTCCTTTCCAAAATAAGTGTTGAAAGATTACAGAGAAAAATATATTAATCATCTTCTAACAACCTTAAAAAGACTTTCCAAATAGGGGCATAAATATTGTTTTCTTTATCAGCAGGGAATCTCTTTTGACCTTTCTACGACTTCTTCAATGAAGAATTAATTGTTTCTTATTGTAAACATTACTGCAGGCACCTGATTCTCCCCTTGGTGACACTGATATTTTTCAGGAATTATTTTCAGAAAATGTATTTATTATCTCGGAAAATGTATTTTCCAAGATAAATACATATCCTTTCAGATTTTCTTGATATATATAATTTGGAAACTGTTTACTAAACAGGAACAATGGAGTTAAAGTTTATTTAAAGAGAAATGGCAAAACTGATGGATTCACTTTTATCATGACAGCAATTGCTCTCTTGGAGAGCCTGAGTTCAAAAGAGTCCAAATATAATTTTTTAGAGAGGGTAAGAATGGAAGAAATATGTTCTAACCTGTGGAAATATATGAGATGTGTGCAGAGAGTGGATACCTTTTTGTAGGATATGAGCAATGGGTGAAGAGAACGGTGAAGATGGCAGGACTTGATTGAAATGAAGTATGTAACAAAGCTGCCAAAAGTGTTCTTTGCTTGTGCCTCTTCCTTCTGCCCCCATGAAAAGTGAGGGATGGAAGGATGTCCTCAAAAATTCATGAGTCTTTTCATCTGGCATGTTCCCTACTTTCACAGGGGTCCACAACCATCATACAAGCTCCAGCAATCCAATAAGGGGTAGTTTTACTCAGTACATCTCCATTGATTTACACTTGACCAAGTTCTGCACTGATGAGTTACTGCTTTGTTGTTGTTGTTTTTGTTGTTGTTTTTATGGATTGAAGTTTGTGTGTGGTGTTTAGAGCTCAAACATTGTGCAGGGAAAGGGACAGTTGTACTGCAGTCCTGCTAGCTGCATGCTGTATGCCTGGCAAAACTGGACTTGCACAGGAAGTGCAAGATCATCCTTTCCTGGCCACATGTGAACCCACCAGCACTGCCATGCAAAGATATTTCAAGAGTCAGGCTGAGGGCAGCGGCCTCTTCACCCACTGTTTCTCCTACTTACAGATATGAGATAGAAGTGAGGTATAAGTAGCTGGAACAGAAAATGTCAGGGGGTGTTGATGCTGGCAGACTTCCCTGCTTAAGATCTGTGTGGTTGATTCAGCAGCAAACACTATGAACAATGAAAAGGAGCATGCTGGGAGGTGAATGGCTTGAAGTGATCAAGGGTACCAACATCCAGATGGACAAAGTTGGAAAGGAAAATAAGGGTTTACTACAGAGTAGCATAGAGTAGAAGTGTCTCTAGTAAACACTCATACTTAACAACTAGCACAGAAGAAGCTGAAGAGGCAGACTAATTCAAATTCCCACAGTACAGGAGTGAGAATACACCCAATTGAGTTCAATTCAGTAGTCTGACTTCAGCAGATGCTTGTAAGAAGAATCCAATAGGCAGAATACGAGCAATAACAATAGAAAGTTCATAAGTTAATTGAATATGTTTTTCAAAGAAAAAAAGAAAAAGCAGCAACAACAAAACCACCTGAGATTCTTTCCAGGAAACATACACAAGAATAATGATCTAGATATTAACGTATGAAATGTTGCCTACAGTAAGTTACTGTTGCATGTCTTTCTACTGTAGACAAAATGAATTGGAGGCTTTGACTTTATATAATGATTATTTTTTTTCTGTATTTTCCTCAGTTGAAAAGCTTCATTGAGACTTGATATTAATGTTTCATTATATATGAGATGGGAGAGAAATCTACTTGCTTTTCTCTGCCAAGTCTTTTATCAGACAAGAACATGTATTTCTGCAGTTGTGTGAAACAGAGAATTGCAGATGTTCAGAGCCTGTATCTAGAATTCGCCCTTTTCTTGAGGTCCCCAACACCTATTCCTGTCATATCTAGCAACAGCTATTTTATTTCTAGCAGGGAGAAGTTAGAAGGTTTCAGAGTCATAATGTGTTGTTTTGGCTTTGGCAGTAATTTCAGTGTGTGGAAAAACAAAACAAAACAACAACAGCAAAACAAAACAACAAAAAACCCACACACACAACAAAAACATCTAAACAAAAATGATTCTGCTAAAATTTCCATCACTGCAGTCATGCTTCGAGGATTCTGAAGAAAATAAGAACCAGGATATGAATAAAATGTAGTAAATTAAACCTCATTTGTACCTGAAAAAAAAAAAAAAAGCTGCCTGAACTTATTCATATTAAGAAATATTACTGGCTTCTCACTAGACTGAGCAATGTACTATTTCCTGTTCAGGAAAAAAATAAATAAAAATCTAAATATTTTTAAACTCTGTAAACTACAAGCTATTAGGAAAATTCTTTTATACTTGAAGCATGGGATAGACAATAACTATTTTTCTCCATGGAACTTCATTATAAATGACATTAAAATCATTTCTCATGCTATCTCAGTTTCAGCTGCCTTACCACTTTACTGAACTTTACATGTATTAATAAAAACAAAAAGCTTCACGTGTCTGGCTTGTTTTTATTATCTTTTTGTATGATACAGACATATAGCTGATGGGGAACTTTATTCAGAACTAAACAGTGGGGTGGCAGTATTTGCTTATACTAAAGTCATTCTCAAAACCTGTTTATTGAGATGGTGTCAGTTTTGCAGTGCGATTTGAAAGTTTACAGAAAAATCGTTTTTATGTGAATTATACGTCTTCTGTATTCCCACAATCAGACACAGTTTAGGCCTCCTTGTGGCTCTTGAAACATCTGACTTGGTTTGCTAGGGTGTAAATGACAAGGAGTCAGGAACTGCTTTACCATAAGATCAGCTACCAAGGTGGTGCTGGACACCTTATGATCAGGAACATTATTAGTATTGTCCTAGCAGAAACAAATACTATATGAACAGCAAAGAATCATATATTTCAAAGCAATTGAAAACTAGGCGTTGAAGGGCTCTCAAGGGATGTGTTGATGTATTATACCAGGATTTTCAAAGTGTCCAGGGGAATTCAGCATCCAAATAACACATAGTCTCAGTGCAAACTTTGGAAATATTTCCCTTGGCATTCACTGGAAATCCATTCTTACCCTTGCATCTCTCCAACATATTTCCATACACTTAGCTGGTTGAGCCATGCTAGACTCTGGGAGCCTCTGCAGCTGCTGGGAGACACGGGCTTCTCCAGGGTGTGACCCAGCCTGCTCTCCAACAGCTGTACAAGGAATGCAAGATGACTCTGCACCCACTTCAGGTGATTCATGTAACTGGCCAAAGTCAGTGAAGTGAAACCAAACCTCAGTGCTTTCATTTGCACCCCTTTAACTTTCACAACAGCAATATTTGCTGCATGTCTGGCACATCCCACAAAAGACAACAGCTGGCCAAGACCCTTCAAAGTCAGAGAAGAGAGTCCCATGACTTTCATCAATGATATGATTCAGATTGCAGGAGCTGGCAGGACAGCACCAAGTATTTTATTCCATCTACGTATTTTATACAATTATTGCATTAGCTACAATTTAAAAGGTGAGGAGGAAAACCCTGCCCCACTCCACAAACACAGTTTTTGTTCACTTATATGCTAGACAGTATGGCATTTAATTAAACATTCACCTACACTATCTCCAGTAAAATACAAGACCCAGCATCACCAGCAGGAATGCATATGTACATCCAAATATTCATCTACTAGACCAAAAACTACAGTGCTTGGTTTGTCTGGTATTTCTGTCATCAACACAATGAACATTTTGCATTTATATACTATCAGTGAAAACATAAGGCATCTGATATAATGGGAACGTAATTCATAAACCTAAAACCTGTCCAAGTCTTAATGTAATTAAATCATTAAATATTGAATCTATCTCTATCTTTTTTTTTTCTTCTTCTTCTTTCTGGAGGTACTAAGATGAATATCCACTACTGTGAATATGTTAAGAAAAAAAATATTATAAATGAAACATATATTTGCAAAGCCCAAAAGGAGCCATTTAATGCTGCAAAAGAGAGAATAAATTGCTGATCTTTCTCTCTTTCTCTCCCTCACTCTCTCTCTCTTTTTCCTTTACAAATGGCTGGGAGTGTTATAATGTATTTGATTTTTTTTTTTTCCAGAGGTAATCTTAGATGTGGAGTGAATGAAGTGAAGTCTGTTATCAATCCATAACATCTGCTGCAGTGTCAAGTGATGAAATGGGTGACTCCAGAGCCCAAGACAGCTGGGATGGCTTTCTTAATGCAGTAGGGTATTGTGCAAACAAACAGGCACTGATACCGTCTATGGTTGTCACAATTATTCAAGCTGGTGATACATCTTCCTGTATTAGCTGCTTGAGAAGCCCTATTTCTTTTAAAAGTAAACTACTGTATAACAATCACCCATTCTGGCCTCTAACTCAGTTGAGTGCAAACAAAATAAAACATTGGAAATAAAAATAAATTCAAATTTGTCACCAGAGCAATATGGCATAAAATAAGTATATACAAGCTAGGAAGAAAATCTACTCACAGTTTATAGAGCTAAGAAATAATGTATACCTTTGTAGCTGAATCTATAGAAGCAAGATTATTGTGCATCTCCGTAGTGCTTCCCAGTTACTAGGAAATGTAACACATTGTTCAGAGAAGTCAAAGATTGAATGTTAACTAAAACATCCATGGATCACTGAGAACATCCCTTTGCCACTGCAGGATAATTACCGAGATCACTTAGGGGAGTTTAGATTAAAGGCAATATTGAAATGTTTCAAATATAAGGAAAGAAAATTAATTTAGGGTTAGGGTCCTACACATAAACAATCCTCAGCCTTAAGTCAGAAAAGCTTTTCTGCTTACAGAGTACATAGGAAAAAAAAAAAAAAAAAGGGCATAAAACCTACTAGAGACAGATGTTGTTAGAAAAGTGCAAGATTCAGTAACTGGTTTCATGAAAATCTAAAAATTATGATATAAAGTTGAATTATGTCGGTATACACAGAACTGAATTCAACTGTCACTTTCAGGCGCCAAAACCAAGAAGCATGTGAGAGAGAAATATATAAATTTGAAGCTTTCTTCTTCTTCTTCTTCTTCTTCTTCTTCTTCTTCTTCTTCTTTCTTCTTCTTCTTCTTCTTCTTCTTCTTCTTCTTCTTCTTCTTCTTCTTCTTCTTCTTCTTCTCCTTCTTCTTCTCCTTCTTCTCCTTCTTCTTCTTCTCCTTCTTCTTCTTCTCCTTCTTCTCCTTCTTCTTCTTCTCCTTCTTCTTCTTCTCCTTCTTCTTCTCCTTCTTCTTTTTCCAAAATAAAACGTTTCAACCTTCAAGCAAAGGAAAACAGCTTTTCATTTGAAATAGAGCCCAACTGGACATATTTTAATGAAAGAGTTCACCAGAACTGAAAACAGTTTTTTTTTTTATTTATTTTTGTAATTAATATTTTCCTCAACCTCAATATTTCTTAAATTCATGTTGAGCAATAAGATGTTTTCTTCATTTTAACTCACATATCAAATTAAAAAATAATAATGTATATAAAAATCAATTAATATTTTCATAAACCTCAGTATCTATCATATTCAGGTAAAGCCACAACATGTTTATAATAACTCTCATATCAAATGCATAATAATAATATATGTAAATAATTCAAATATTCACTGAATACAAAGCATAAATTCAAGACCAGAATTTTCAGACCAGATTTAGAGAGCAAACTTTATCTGTCTTCCTTCCTTTTTTCTCATGACAAAAAAAAAATAAATGAATAAATAAAAAATAAAAATCTGACCACTATGAAAAATGCATTTAACTGCCTCTGGTACATGTGGGAGAGAGGGCACACAGACCTGTGGAACTGGTTCCAATCTCACTACTGGTGATGAGGCTGCTGTGGTGAAGGTACGTTGCAAAACTAAGGGCTAAAAGGTAAGCAAAAAGATGGAAATAATGTACTTACTCTGATGCTCTGCCTGGTATGTTTACCGCTGACTCTCTATTGGTTTCAATCAGACCCACACAGATCTTTCTGATTGATTTCTCTGTCATATCTGTGGCATCTCAAAAAGATATGTGTTCTAAGAAAGAGGTTTTATTTTTTTCTTGTTAACTGAAGCTGGTGAACAGTTTTGAGGTTGAAGATTCTCCCTTCCCTTTCGTAAGATGAGAATAAATTACTAAAATGCCAATTTTTATGTTCTCATGAGTTCCTGACTAAATAAAAGTACCTCATTTGCCTAGATGTGCTATTTGCCTAGAAGTGTTATTGCTTACCAGGAGACTGGAAGAACCCAAACGAAGATGAATAGATAGTGTTAGTTTAATTTGGTATGATCTGATTCTGTCACATCTTTTCATCTGATTTCGTTTTTCTAAACAATGGCCAGGGAGGGTAATTTTCTAACCTATGACCTTTCAGGAGCAAACTGCTCCTGAAACACTAGGGTCGTTACACATACACAGTGTGTGGCTGTTGTCAGAAAAAAAAAAAAAGTCGTAGAAGGGCTAGGATGTCTTTCAAAAGAGAGGATGGGTGGCCCCTACATTGTTGGTCAGCTGCTCCCACTGCCAAGGAGACAGAACTTACAGTTTTGGCAGAGTCTTATGGGATGTACCAAGCAAATGGTAAGGCCTGGTCTGTTAGCACAGCTGCTCCAGAATGTTGTAATACGTCTGTTTCACATTCAAGTAAAGCAGTCATACTGTGAGCAGTTTTCTAGGCAGTAGAAAAATCATTTTTTCTTAGGCAGCAACATTAAAGCAATGTTAAAGCAATGCACTAGCAAAAGGCAGTGAAGCAAGGATGCACAAGAATGTGCTAGATGAGGGGGATGAAAGCATGGCTCCGTGCCAAACTACAGACAAGCACAACTCTTTCAGATCATCTGTTGGTGAGGAGAAGTTCTCTGCCATCAGTTCAGGAGCAGGAAGGAGAGAGGAAGCATCCTCAAGGAGGTGAAGAACAGCTTTACCAGATGCTGGTGAAGCAGAGCACTACCAGCCTTGCTGGCCTCAGGGGAATCTGAGGAGCTTCATAGTAAAGACTTCTCCACAGTGATGAAATAGGCTCTTTGCAAAGGTTGTAGATAAAAAGAACTAATTTCTGTTTATTTTTTCTTGTGTTCCTAAAGAAAAGAACTTCATGTGATCATATTATCTCTCTCTGTCTCTGTTCCTCATCTTCTTTGCCTTTCAAATACATATATATATTAATCTTAATACAGTGTGAGCCAAGTATGATAGGGAGAAATTTCAAGTTTTCTTCAAAACTGGTATCTTGTAGGAGAGACCCTGTATGCGGTCCCATATTGGGGACCTCAATTAGGGAAAGGCAAGATGAAAATTTCAACAGCTACAATGTGTAAAACTATAAAAAACCATTAATAATACTGAAACCATTTATCTGTTGGAGAAGCTGAGAACTGAAACCGAGAGTATTGCAGGTAACTTCCATTATTCACTTCATTCATTCCAACCACTTAAAAAAGACTGAAAGCCTTAAAAGCGGAGTGATAACCTGCCTCTTCTGTTTCCTGCTTCATTTTCAAAGCTTTGCTCTCTTTATGTAAAAACAACAGCTGAGGTAATTCAGACAGAGATGGAAATATATGGTTTTGCAGTATTTGTCCACCTCTCTTGTTGACATGTCACACGGACCTTGGTAAGCACCGGCTCACATTGCAGCTGCTCCTTCCATGAGAAGGTGTGCCATGGATTTTGCCTGTTCATGGTATAAGGGATGGAATAGATCAGCTTGTTCATTCTAGCTTTCTTGTCCAGTTTAACATTCTTAAAAACTAAATTAAGAAGCTTTCCAAGGCTCTTTGGAGTAATTTCACTTTTTGGAAAACACCACTGAGAATTATGATGGTCACTTAGTAAAACATTATTTATTAGTGCAAGCTAGTGATAAAACTTGTATCAATGCTGGAACTACTTTCCAGGTTCTTAACTTTCTCAGAGTTGCTCTCCAGCAAATCATGCAGTTTCTCTGTGGAAATTTTTGTATTACAAAATTAAATATTGATTTGTGTTTTCCAAGGATGTGTACAGGTTAATCCTACTGACCATGAGAAAAACATTATTAGTAGTAAGGCTATTTTTTGTGCTTTCATCATTCATTGCTGTGGAGACTGAATCAGATTGAGCAGATGATCAACTCAGGTAATTAGAGAAAGGACTGAATAAATTTGAAGCTCAGCTGTTGAGAAACATGTATACAGAGGACTGGAGAATCTTGTATTCTGTGTTCCTTTTGTACAAGTGTAAGTGTGAGACAGTGTAGCACTGAAAAAGAACAGTGAGAACCAGACCAAGGTATTACTATATGGTCTTAAATTTACTTCCATGTAAGCCTGTTTGCCCTACTGCCTACTGACCCCTCTCCTGCTGACTCTGAATTCTGTCATCTCTTTCTAAATTCTAATTTCCTTTTGTCTGCCTTTAAAATTCCTCCCTCCAACCCCAACAGATATTGAAATACATTTCTGGTGTTTTGTCATTTTAAAAAGATATTGAAAAGGATACAAAAAATCTTGCAAGCAATTTGTCTGTGTAATTCAGTCTAATTGATATTGGCACAGGGGGAAAGGGACAGAAATTGAAAACATGAATGATACAAATACTTTACCAGTAACCAAGTGCATATGTACAGAACCTTAATATTTATTATTACTCAGACACCTGCATATGCTTAGCAGTACCAGATTAAAATAAAACTGGGTTAATATTATGCAGACTAAGGAAAACTGACATCCTTAAGGTGGGCAATGTAGACCTTACAGAAAGATTGATATAACAATTAAAGTTCTGTAATTTGGGCTCTCTAGTGGAGCTGAAAATAACTTTGATATGGCAGCTTGCATTTATTATGTTCTTCTGTTTTCTGGTCTGTTAAATGGGGATGTTTGCAGGACTGGGTCACTATTTTTTTCCCCCTAAGAAAATGTTTCACATAAAATAAAATGTCTAAATTAATTTTGTAAATTTGTATTGACTCATTTTGTCCAAATTATTACCCATAAAAATACTCCTATAAACCCCCAAACTTGTGATGTTTTTGTTTTGAAATTTACTTCAATATACAAATAATATCTTCTTTCTTTCTTTTTCTTTCTTTCTTTCTTTCTTTCTTCCTTCCTTCCTTCCTTCCTTCCTTCCTTCCTTCCTTCCTTCCTTCCTTCCTTCCTTCCTTCCTTCCTTCCTTCCTTCCTTCCTTCCTTCCTTCCTTCCTTTCTTGTTTGTACAGTGATTTGGAAAAAAAAAAGTCAGAAAAAAAAAAGAGACATTCTTAAGTCTTCAAAAAACTGTTTCACATGGGAGATCCAAAGGGCTAAAATTATAAATTGAACACTGGTGTTAATAAGTTTGTTCTTCTGGTGGCTCTTCTGTGCTTCTGGGATTTTATCTAAGCTTCTGGGATTTTAACTAAAACTCTGCTCTTTCAGCAAGTGAGACTGAGTGAACAAAAACATGGTTGACAGTCTAGCAATACAAAAGACTCAGAATTTCTTTTCATTCTTCATTTTTCCTGTGTCAAACGGGCTTGACTTCACTCAAAATTAAAGTACTTGGTGAGTTTGGAGTTGTTCATATTGGTATAAATTTTTGAAGATTCCACTTAAAATATAGTCCCGACTTTGCCAAGCACATTTGTTGTCATACATTGACAAGCTTGAGTATCTGACTGCCAATTCAGGATCTCAGACCTAACATCCAGGCTGCCCAGCTTGAGCTCACCTTCTTCCTTACTTGGGAAGCAATTATGTTTTCAAAAGTAAAGTGAATATTGAGTATCTGTTATGCTTGGGATTCTATGTATACCCAGAAGATCTTAAATCTTAGAGTGACACATGATTAACCACAACCCTTATATTTGTGGGAGAAGCACAAACATTCCCTACCTCTCTGCCTTCCAGGGCATGTACCAGGATGTATTCTGAGAACATGACAATCAGATTAGGTTTGCCACAGCACAGGAAAGCTGTGGTTCTCATTTTCACTCAATACAAAATAGGATGGAGCAACTACCTGGCAATTTCTGATTCAAATGCCTCTTCTTTCTCAGGCATTTAAATACCCACCTCCTAAAATTCAAGACAGCACTTTGTCCACGAGAGGAAAAATCCTCTGGGAGACTGGGAAACAGTATTACGCTAGTTCTTTCTGTTGTGTCTCTTCCACTTTGAATGAGGTGTTGAACACACACTGCAAAAGAGAAAATCAATGGAAAAGTATTTCTTCACCACATCATTGAAGTGGGTCAAAGAGAAGAATTATCTGAGTTTCAGAACTGAAAACCTTGATAGTAACAACCTTCTGATTGTGTTTTGTGAGAAGATGGCTAGACGTGCTCAGTTCTTTGATTCAGGGGGGGATTCTTCATTTGTATAGCACACAAGTATATGTGGTTCGCTTTTGCCATTCTGTTTTTAGTAAATCTCTTTCTCGGGTGACCTTTAGTGCTGTGCATTAAGATGAAACTTTTGGCTTGGTGTGATCTCATATATCTCCATGCATTTTGGAAAGGAATTTAAGGAATTGAAGTTAAAAATGCACTTACCCTAGGCTCCCACTGTAGCCACAAGGTCACATATGCTTTTCTTGAAGGACAGTGAGGTCTTTTGCAGTGTCCATTGTTATTGCTTTAAGAAGACCTCTAAATATATATATATTTTTCAGCTCCATACTGTATCTTTCCTTGATCGTATGCATACAGTTTCAAAGAGTACAAAAATGTTCCACAAATATGACTGGGAAGTAGAATCTGGCTCAGGATGACAATACTTGCAGATACAGATACTGTTTTCAGTTTGCCTTGGGACACTCTTGTTTATCATAACAAAATTACTTCCAAAGCTATTTGTTCTGTTTACCCACTTAAGCCTTCTGGTGCACTGACATAGCTCATGCCACTTTTGAAAATAGATCTTTCTTTCCTTCCTTGTCTGTGCACAAATCTGACCCTTCCACCAAGCACCCTCCATCCTCCCCCCCCCTCCCCCTGAAGCTGAACATTACTTATAGGCTGGCAGTATAATTATATGAGCTATTAATGACCATTGGTTTGGATTCACATGATGCTGCTATCATACTCAAATACAAATGATTCATGGTGACAATTTCAGACATGCCACTAAGTACTCTTATTAGGCAAAATACCAATTTAAACAAGAATAGCGGATGTATTGTTAGATACTGAAATAAAGGTTTCTTTTTGGCAAAACAATGTATAATTTGCACAGAGGATAAGAGTTTTTGAACCTGTGCTCTTTTTCAAATAAGAGTAAATCTTCTAGTGAGAAATGAAGCCTGCCTTTAGCAGTACAGAGAAAGAAAAAATACTTGTGAATTAAACTCCAGATTAAACTTTGTGAGTTGCTTTGGCAGAAAGAAAATCAGAGTGAAAGGAATAGTTTGAATGTACCACTGTATATGCTTTCACAATTTTTTTTTTTAATGAATTAGTCCTATATAAGTATTAAAATTAATTAATAAATTTACTGGCATTTCAACTGTGTATTGCTTAAAAATTGGCATACACAGAAAGAAAAAAATAGATTTAAATTACCTATAAAAAGTTGAATATTTCATTTAACAACAGACATAACATTACAGCTCAACCTGAAATTACTTTCTTTTACTATTATTTTCAAAAATGAAAGCCCAACCTTAAACAGCTTCCATCACTGTGATTTTACAATTATTCCCCTGTTTTATGCTGTCCATCAACATGCAAAATCTGTTAAGGACCCAGATTTACCATGAGATTTTTTTAATATATTCTTATGCCCTATATATTCCTATATACTCTTAAGATGTGGCATGCATTGTCTTCTTCAAGCAGGAATCCAGTGCAGCTACCTCAGATTCCAAGTTTTACTGATATGTGTGTTCATAGAATCATAGAATGTCTTGGGTTGGAAGGGACCTTAAAGATAATCTACTTCCAACTCCCCTGCCATAGGTAGGGATGCCACCCACTAGATCAGGTTTCCTGGGGCCTCATCCAGCCTGGTATTGAACATCTCCAGGGATGGGACATCCACAGCCTCTCCAGACAACCTGTTCCAGTGCCCCACCACCCACTGAGTGAAGAATTTCCTCCTAACCTCTAATCTAAATCTCCCCTCTTAGTTTAAGACCATTCCCCCTTGCCCTGTCAATGTTTGATTGAGCAAAGAGTCGCTCTCCATCTTTTTTATAAGTCCCCTTTAAAGTACTGAAAAGATGCTATGAGGCCACCCTAGAGCCTTCTCTTCTTTAGGCTGAACATCCTCAGCTCTCTTTCATAGCCTTTCTTCATAGGAGAGGTGCTCCAGCTCTCTGATTGTCTGTGGCCCTCCTCTGGACCCGTTCTAACAGACCCACATCCTTCTTGTGCTGGGGGTCCAAACCTGGATGCAGGACTCCAAGTGGGGCTTCACAAGGGAAGAATAGAGGGGCATAATCCCCTCCTTCTACCTTCTGGCCACTTCTCTGTTGATGCAGCCCAGGGTGCAGTTGGCCTTCTGGTCTGCAAGAACACACTGCTGGCTCATCTCAAGCTTTTCTCCCACCAGAACCCCAAAGTCTCTATCTGCAGGGCTGTTCTCAGTGAGTTCTTCCAGTTTGTGCTCATGTCCAGGACTGCCCTGGCCCAAGTGCAACACCTTGCACTTGGACTTGTTTGACCTCATTAGGTTCACATGGGCCCAATTCTCAAGCTTTTCCAGGTCCCTTTGGACGGTATATTAGGAAGCGAAAGATACATACTGTTATTAGGAAGTGGAAGATATGTACTGCTCCTTTATTTGCTGCAATATTATTTGACTACCCCAGTACAAAACAATCAGCTGTTTATGCAGGTTTGCTCCCCCCCCCCCCCCCAAATGAGTTCTGTGAAATTTGTCTTGCATAGGCATAAATATGATGTTGTCATAGAACAAGATCTAAACTCCAGTTCCTGATGTTTTAATGTTGAGAAAAATAAGATAAAATCCAGTATCTCCTTTTTTGCAATATTCTTTCTCCTGCTCTGAGGCCTGCTCCTACTTTTCTCAAACGAGCTGTCAAAAAGAGAAAGCCATAAGTAGAAATATTTGTCCTTATTTTATATCAGGTGTCCACCTACTTGCTACGGTATTTCAACTGATAACAAGAGAAAGACATCATTGCCTAATTGTGTCTAACTGTAAAACAGCCTTCCTGAAGAGTAAATCACCTTCATAAGTTTTCATATGGACAGAATATAGCTCCTTGCAGTGACAGTAGGATAAAAACCCAAATCATTCTGTCCACTAGAAACATAATGCTCAGTGGTCACCAGTGACCACCAGTTCTGCATTCCTCCAGACCCCTTGTCCCACCACTACTACCATCATTTTTATTTTTATTTTCCTTGTTTCTGGTGCCTTATACTAAAGCTTGTAACAAAAACTATAAGAAATAATAAGGCCTGATTCAGGAACAATCCTCAGTGCATTTCTAGTTGAGCCAACCAAATTACAACAAAGATAGATTTGGCTGGTGGCAATGATCAAATATCTTTAAGAACTCATCTTGCACAGCACATAATAACTTATTGCAGTTATAAGCTTCAGCTGCATTAGTATCTACCAGTCCTGGAAAATATCTCCTTCTGTTTTATCAGGCTAGCAAGCTACCAATGAAGATGAATTCTTGTTTGGAGTAGCACCCTGGATTGAAAAAGAATGTAGTCAGAAAACATGACATTTGTCTTCCAATCAGAAAACCAATAAGCACACAACTAGGGGAAGCAGGAAGGGGAGAAATAAACATAAACATTACTTTAAGAGATCTTCTAATGTGCAATATTTATATACAAATAGCAACTAGTGTTACATGCAGTGCTCTCAGGTTTGTGAAATATATCAAAGTACAGCAAATTGGAATGAGTCCTGAGTTTCCATTTACTTTATCTAACCAGACATATCAATTCTTTTTACTCCAGGCTGATAAAATAGAACTGCAGCAGACAAATGAGCTAGTGGAGCTGGCATAATGCGTTGTCTCAAAGAAATGTTGGATTAAAAAAAAAAAAAGAAAAAAAAAGAAAAGAAAAAAATAAACAGCACACAAACAACCATGACTTTGATTGCTTCTGAGACTCCTACTTTACTCAACACAAATAAGTTGTTTACTCATTCTTTAGGGAATGTTCAATATTATTGAGAGAAGAGCAAGGCAGAAAGGAGTGTGCTTGTGAGGGGAGTTCCATTTTCTCTTTGGCTTTTAAGTGGCAAATCGAAGGTGTAGAGTCTTGTTGCTGGTCCTCTGTATGGTTGATGAGAGAAGTCACTGGTTTCAATGGGAATAAGATACATTGTTTAAGTTCATAGGCTTTATTCCTTGAATTCAGTAATGTGTTTTATAATGACTACTTTAAGTAATGTATGTATAAAAGTCCAATCTGAATCATAAAATGGGACTATGAGAGATGTGCCAGGTGAGAAATAGAAGACCAGCTCTGGACTTCATAACCAGCAATAAGGGAGGAGGAATATTGACCAGTGCCAACAGGGAAATGGCAGTATCAGATTATAATTCAGTTAAACAGATTATCATTTTATCTGACTTTCTCAGAATTTTTTGTGTGACTCTTTTTTATTTTTTTATTTTTCCTGAAAATGGCACTAGGACCATTTTACTTAGATGAACTGAGTCCCAAAGGGTCACAGCGGAAAGCTGGGGCAAGAGCAGCAGTTACAACTGACATTAGGATGGCCGCACAAAAGGAATGGTTGAGTAATCATTTTCTCTCCTTGAGTAGTATGCACGACATATACCGGTAATGAAAAATGATATTGTTCTCCTGAGATTAGGAGTTTAGAGACAGGAGATATAATTCATTTGTCCCCCAAGAGCCAGAGACAAGGTAGGTTTATGAAAAAGGAGCCAGCAGGTGAAATAAGAAACAGAAGATGAAGAATTATGAACCAAACTTCCTATTTTTTTTTCAGGTGTAACACAGTTAAAATTAAAAGTAGTTTTGCTCAAGGAAAGGTTATTGAATTTGGCACCCCTCATTTAAACCAAAATCATCTGCAGCCTCTGCTGTGTAGTGGCAGTATACCAGAGTACTGTGCTATACTCTATATCAACCACCTTAATGCTGGCAAGCAGAAAGCTTCCTGAGAAGTTCTGCTCTGCTGTATCAAGATCTCAGGTATTCACATCCATATTTCAGATCTCCTTTCTTCATCTTGCAGCTTTTATGAACCTTCAGAATAAGCTTCAGAAGAAGCTTCAGAAGTAATCACTGTGGACTGTAAAATTGAGAGATCCTCCTGGAACATAATGGTAAATAACACACTGCAAGAATTTTTAAAGTAGAGAAAGATACCCATTCATCATGCACAATGATAAAGCCCTTCATTTTCTCAAAACAAGGGAAGGGCTTTTTTGTTTGCCTGCTGACATTCACTTATGCAGAATTTTAACATGAGACTGGGACCCTCACTAGAAACAGAGGCTTGAAGAAATACCAGATACCATCAAATGCCTGATAAAATCTCTAGCTGGCGACCCTGTTGGCTGCATAGCAAATTACCAATTGCCAGCTGCCCAATGGTTGTGAAAGGCTGCCAAACAATCCCTGTTAAAAAAAAAAAAAAAAAAAGGGTCAATCCATCTCAAAAGAGAAATAGCTCCTCCAAACCATCCCTACACATAGGTAACCTGCAAACAAAATAGAGTCCGTGTCCTCCTGTAGATTAAATTTTACAGGTATTTGCTGTGTCCTCAACATAGTTTTGACTCTGTAGCCTTAAGGAAAACAAGCCTTTCATTGCCTGCAGTGATGTCTAAGATGGTATGTTTGCTGCTGTAAGAAGTGAAGGACTACTCCTGGTGATCCTTGCTGCACACATGTGATGGACTCTTGAAGATGGACTCACTCTTGAAGTTAGTTGGGTAGTAAACCTACAACATGCTTCTCAGTGTGACAAAAACAGAAGAGAGATTAAACAACAAAACCCAAGAAGAAGCCAATGACTTATTGTCTTCAAAAATAGTATTTTTTGATTGTATCATTGAAAAAGAACGGTATTTTCGGTTTAGATATAAATAGTTAGCATTATTGTGTGCTCTTTTACATCAGGCTAAAAGACAGATTAGGACAATACTGTTTGATCTGTCATATTTTTGTCCGAAAAATCTCACTGGAACTAACTGGGCAATGAAAGTAACACAATATTGCAGCCTGCTTTGTCTGCTTGAGAACCCAACAGGCAGAATACCATCCATTCCATTAATTACCTCTTGTTTCTATTGACATAAAACTCAAAACTCACCGCAGAAAAGAGAACCTGGATCAAGGCAAAATTTGATCTATTTAAAAAAAAAAAAAAAAAAAAAAAAAGGATGTCAGCATGCCTGTTTGGATTACATATATGAGTTCTGACATGTTTATTGTGTCAAACACCAGCTACCTATACTTATGTTCACTGGTTTTGAAACTATGTATGTTGCAAACCCTGATGACAAAGACCGAAATCGCCCCCTCTAGTTTTTCCGTAACTGTATTCTAAAGTGAACTCTGACATCCTGTGGTCACAAAGAAAATGACCATTATTTAGATACTAGTATTTAAAAACGTGTTTGTTCTCAGCGTTACCAGTATGTGTACTTCTTGTAAAAGGTTATATATATAATACTGTAAGAATAATATCTGATCAGGAATTTAACATTTGCTCTTGGGTCGGAATCTCAGAAAGAATCCATACAGTTTTCATTTTTCACAGTTCATAGTATCCCATTACTACATGGCAGTTGTCTCATATTTTTTGCCATATCAGAGAAAATAAGAGAATAAAACATTGGTTTTACAGTGTTAGTCTTTTGAGTCTTCTCTATAGAAGCAGAGCCATAGCTCTATTTCTCCAATCTAGGTGATCTGTTTACATAGTAGAATCCTTTGAGTTGCAAGTCTCTTATTTTTAATTAATTGAATTTTTCTTCAGGTCCTGTAAATAATCATTAACAGCAAGCTTGCCATGATATATACCGTAGGAAACACTGACATCTTGTGGAGAAGAAATGTTGTTTCTCAACTGATGTTACGATAAAGAACTAAGGACAGACAGATTTAGCTAAGAATTCAGTAGATCTACAGAAATGAGAACGTATATAATTTCATATGATTCATATGATTACTTATAAACTCCTATGCCAAATATAGTGTGTGTATATACGTGTACAAATATACACATACATAAACATGCGTACACAAACATACACACACACATCCACTCAGAGGAAAAAGTGGTTCTAATAGTATTTTTCTGTGTTTTTGTTTGTGTGTTTATTTTGAAAAACTGTTCCTGCAACTTGTGACTATGTTTCTGTTTGCTTTGTGAAATATCAGAGTGAGCAGTCTCTGTTGTTCTCAATAGGGCTCATTCGAAATTTTCTTTAATTTTTTTCATCTGAACAAAAAGACATGATGGACCCTTTAGTCTCAGAAAATTAAAAAAAAAAAAAAAGCGAAAAACGTAACATCAAGCAAACCAGCAGAACGTACAACTGAAGGAACTGGTCTACTGAAAATAAAAGGTCCATAACAAAAAGTAATAAATATTAAAAAGTATTAGTACAAACGTGTTTCACCATTCTCTTGATACGTCATCTTTCAGCCATAAAATGTATCAATTAGTATATGCAATAGTTGACTGACAGCAAAGCACAAGGTCTGCGCCCCGCTGGTATGGAGCAGTACTGCCACCTAGTGGCCACGATCAGTATTCAGCAGCTAAAATTTTTCAAATAAACCCCTTTCTCCGTCCTGCATTTTTAACTCCTCCCCCCTACTGGAAAATATGCGATGGTTAAGAAAAATCGTCACCCTTTTGCTCTTGATGCCTGGAGAACCCTACTACAGACATGGTCTTGTAATTCAGGAGACAGCCATGTGAGCATTTTATATATATATATGTTTTAGGAGCAAAGGAAATGAACCTTACCACTCATGCTATACAGGCAAGACCAGCTCTAGAGTTTACAGGATATGTGTAGCATGGAAAGAAGAAAGGAAGAAAGGATGTCCCTTTCAAAAGTGATGGTGAAATGACGACTTAGTGTTTTGTTGATCCAAAAACATAGATGTCCAAAAATATCCAAACCTCATGCAACCCAGTAAAACATTTTAGTTTCCAAGTCAGCATCTCAGTTTACTGAGGTTTATTTCTTAGATGCCAGAGAACAGTTTGGAGCTAAAAACTGTATGCTGGGTTACCTCATCTGCTAATGTTAATGGAAAATCTTGGCAGGTGAAACATTAAAACATACAGGCTATCTTGGTTTATAAGGTTTAGTTATTTCTGTTGATGTAATATTGAAAAGGGAAACACACAGTCCACTAAGCTTTTAAAGCAATGAGAAATCGAGGGGTCTGGAATGAAGACAAACAAAAGGGAAGGTCTGTCAAACGTAGTGGCAAAAATACAAAGTTTTTCAGATTTCAGAATAGCTGAGATTTACCCCTTTGTCTTCTTTGCCCTTTTGTGAGGCAACATTATTGCTGTGACTAGTGCTCAAAATTTACCTTTCCATTTTATGAAACCACAGTGTTTCACTGAAGGGTACAACAAATGATGACAAAGTGGACTTAATTATTGGATTCATGAAGTTCAGCAAGTACTTGTTCTTCAGACAAGGACAGGTGTCCACCACCCAGTGAATTTGAGATAAGGTCTGAGAAATAGACATGAATCTTAATTAATGTGACTCTTTTTTGTCATGAAGACAACACAAATGTGATGAGCCATGTCCTCAGGATATTCTGCAATCCTGAGATCACCGAGGGACATTTATACAAGCTATCTATGAAAGTTTGCTGTGTGCCTCACAGTCTCCAAATTGCTGACATATAACCTGGGACATACAGCAGTTTGAAGTCATAATTTTATGTAGGGAGTGAAGACAATGTGAAAATGTTTTTTACTGTTTAATGATGGTTCAGTTAAAAAGGTGCCTATGTTGGAAGAAGAATTTCCTTTTTAACGTTTCCAGAAATAAACCATTTCCTACAGAGCTTCACTCAGTTTAGTTCACCCAGTATCTTGGACTTGTTCTGGGAAGACCCAGTCCCCTGGTTCTGGGGTTGTGTCCTCCAGAAATGTGTGGTTTTCACAAACACCCAACAGTGTCTCCAACGACATTAGGTGGTTATGGTTCCTACTTGAATGGATCCCTTAAACAACCTTCACAGTCAAAACAGAGGTACTTTAAGAAGACAGATCAGAAATTTAGCAGACTGGATGACTCTGTCTCTATTCACTTATTACAAAGGACTAAGATTAAACACTTATTTTTGGATGGCTAGATAAAAGATAAAACATGTAAAGAGCATCTTTTGCCTTACTCACCTGGGAAACAGTCAAAGAGAGGCTGAACCAGAGGATAGTTTGTGCTTGGTGCACTAAGAGAAATGCAGAACTTTCACCCTATCCTCCTCCCTGCATTTAGCCCCAGCCCACTGTCTGCAATCTGTGTTTGGGCTACTGATCAAATCCTTGGTGAAGTCACTTTTAGTTCTCCTGGGAAGGAAAGCACAACATAAATGTCAGACATTTATTGAAATCACTTCATGTGTGGAAACTGATATTTTCAGGTCATGTAGGCAATGGGTATGAACCTGTTGAGATGATTAGGAACCTCTGTACCTCAAAAGATGGCATTCACTACCTAGTTTAATATCTTGCTGTCTTTCTGTTTCAGGTGTCTTCTGAAAGCCTACTGTCAGAGGACAGATGTCTGTCTGACAGCCAACATCAACCTAATCCTGAAGAAAGCAGAAGCACTCCATTGGCAGTGGTGGAGTTGTTTTTTCATCAAAACATAGACTAGTTTCAGCTGGGAGGGGATTCTAAAGATCATCTAGTCCAGCTCTTTGCTTGAAGCAGTCCTAAAGAGATTTCATTGCTCAGGGCCATGTACAGCTGATTTCTGTACACCCTCAAGTACAGAGATTAATTAACCTCTGTGGTACCCAGTACTGAACCACTTTTTTTCTAATACATTATTGTAATTTCCCATGTTCTAATGTCTGTCGCTTCTCATCATATTATCCTTCAAGAGGAATTTGATTCCTTCCTCTCCACATCCACCATTCTGATAGCTTTTCTTCCTTCTTTTGCTACAAACTAATGGTTTTTAATATAAAAATGGGAGTCTATGGCTTGCGTGAGCATCAGAAATACAAAATGTCAGAGATTTACAAATCATAGCAGGGGTATAATGAACAACATCTTGAGCCTAACTATGCTGGCACATATGCTCTAATTCTGCTATTACTCAGGTTCACACACAAAGAATTTGAGGAACTGAGTCCAGTGCTAATTAATGAAGGGAGAATTGGATGGAATGCAGATTTTTTTTGTTTACTAAATATCAAAGAGAAATAAATGACTGAGCATAATGACAGTAATGTTGAGTCAGACCAAAGATCATTCTTAGCCAACCTTCCTGTCTCCAAAAGTGGCTAAAGGTAGATAGCCACTCCTTATACAAAAGCGATGAACAGTTGTTTATAACACCTACGCAATACCACACCTTGTGTTATGAGAGTATCAAGGATGGAAGATCATCAAGGCAATTTAAGAAGTGGGTTAGTGTCGTGATATTTTCCCAGAATACTGTCCCAGCCTCCAGTACTCTGGTTCTGAACTTCTTGAACTATAGAAGATGATTTCATGCGTAATAAAACATTTCTTCCTCCTTTATATTGTCCAGTTGGTATATGAACTGAAGGAAAATAAATATCAGGGTTTCATAGGCACTTGTTCATTCAGGATAGAATTGGGTAAATACTGGAAAATATTTCTGGCAAACTTTCATTCAGATTTCATACAGGTGCTTTGTGGGTTTGATTTCTCTTTGCACTGTTGCTCACACAGAAAAGCAATTGGAGAATATTATGGAAAACAGCTGTATTCACATGCAAACAAGGGTATTTGCTCATGAACCCAGGTATTCATTATCACTGTATAGTAAGCATTCTCCCCAATCCACCAAAGCATTTCAGCATGTGTTTAGCTTACATCAAAGGGATAATTTCTGTTTTAAAGGAAGGCATGAATGTGTTTTGCTGGATAATGTTGCAACATATCACTTTGTACCAGGAATATCCTTCAACCATTCCACTATCCTTAATGGGTCAGTTGCCCAAAGAAAAGCAAAAGACAGATGAACAATGGATAGTAACCCACTGTAATCTAAACTGGAGGGAACAGTTTGTAAATCAACATAGTTGCTAGTTATTTGACCTCCGCTAATTAAAAGAAAAGGGGAAGAGTGACATCATAAAGCAGAAATCCCCTGAAATAGAAAATTCCCTGAAACATTCCTGCACAGACAACAGACCAGCCTTCAGTGTAATTTACATTCCTCCATCATTAGAAGTTTAAAAGTTAATTGTACAAATCTGTGGTAGTCACCTGGGTGGTTTGTGCCATTATAAATCAGTATCTTCTATAAAGGAAAGAGTAAGGTATGTCTTTAGGACAATAGATCAATCACCTTTCCTAGAAATACTTAATAGGGTCTTAAAGGTCCTACATTTATGGAATGTAGTGTGTATGCATGGGAAAGAAGAGAATGATAATGTACCCCTTAATATATGAGGAAAAAAAATCTTAATAAATTGGTTATGTGCATTCTTTGTAGAATGGAAAGTGAGTTATTTGCATAATTCATGATACAGAATTCATGAGGGGTTGAAGAAATATTTGTTGTTAAAAGTTTGTAAAAAAAATGTGTTCTTAGTGTCGCTTCTACTGTAATCAATGGAAGGAAATAAGTATCCTCAGAGGACAATCTGTTTAAGGAGGTTATTTTAGGTGACTGAGATTTTTAGGAGAAATTCACCTTTAGAACTGCTCAGGCTTGACTTCCCAAATACAGTCTCAAAGAAAATTAGATTACTGACTTAGGCAAATTAACTTTGGACTGACCTAAGGGATTCAAGTTAAAATTAATGGCTCATGTCTATGTCTGATCTGAGAACTCACAGGTACCGAAGGCATCCAAAGAGATGTAACCAATGTGATAAATTACCTATGAGACCCCAGTGTTTGCTAGAGTGCTGGTGTAAGGTCAGGCAAAACACCATGAAATATTTCAACTGACACTACATACCTGTGTAGGCAACTGAATCAAGTCCCAGGACATCTGTATTTAGAGTCTACGTGCGGATATTTATACATTTCCTAGGCGTCCAATGTCCATTATAACTGATGAAGATTTGGATGTCAACAAAGAAATATAGGGAGTGACTCAGTTTCTCCCAGTGTGGATGTGTACCTTATGTGCAAACACCTATGTGTAGGCACCAAGACTTCAATTCAGTTGCCAAAACAAATGGATATTAAACACCCTACAATGTAGAACTGTGACACGGTAGATACCACAAAAGATTTGCACGAAGGAAGCTAAACTCTCCAGGACATTCAGCAACTGTGATACTTAACACCGTCATGTAGGCACAGAAATCCCATCTCTAATCCTAAGGGATATAAAACTCACATTGAAGAACCTGAATTAGAAGCTTTAAATTAGTGGTAATGTTCTTCAAAGAACAATAATTTGTATAGTGAGGAGGCGTGGTCTTTGATTGCCAGTTGGGATTTTTATAGGCAGTTTGAAGGACAATACTTGGAATAACTCACACATACCAGCTTGCATCTCTTCTTCTGCATTCTCTCCAAAATTTTGAGAGGAAAAATTTATCATCATAACTGTTAAAAATATTGGTCATCCCATCTCTAAAATAAATGTATTCAGGGCAAAAAAGACAGCTGTTCCTTTTGATGTTGAATAAAAGATGTTGATGTGCTAGTATTGTGCTACTGTTTACTTGACCTTTCTCTGTTAGTTTGTTATGCACTATAAATAACTCCTCCAGCAATACCTTTCAAATAGCTAAGTGTTTTTGGTGTAATAAACTTTAGTCAATAATTAAAATAATTTCACATTGAAGTGCTCTTTAAGCAATGAATTAAAAATAAAATTATGAACAGGGAAGAGAGAACCTAAACATATGATTTGTATTCGTGTATATGTGTTCGTTGTTTTATTCATTTACTCATTCATTTTTAATATTGTTATTTCTTAATGAAAAATACCTTTCAGGGACAGCTAGAGCACTTTGTGAATTTGTGTCAGATTAAAAATCTTCCTTCAGCCAGGAAGATTGCTGGCTTGGTGGAAAAGATCTGTTGTGATGTTGCTGAAACAAATGTTGATACTTAGATTTAACCGCAAAGCTGAAGATCTGGAGAAACACAGGCTCCAGCTCTTCCTGTGGCCATTCTGCAGTTGCACAGTTATGTACCTTAGCCGCTGGGTTTCTGTGGTTTGTTTTGCTAAACAGAAAGCTATTTATACAACTTGCAGGGAATATCCTACACCCAAAATACTGCCTGATTTAACAGTTTTTCTGCTGTGCTTTAGAGTTAACAGTCTGAGGTTCTAGAGGTTTTTTTTTTTAGACTAGGGAGGGAGAAGATAGTATTTGCCTGAAGACAGACCTGATTTGGTTTGTGGCATCTAGAGCTAGTTTACTAAACTTCGGTTTCCATTCCTTGTCTTATATAAAGCATCGTCTCTTCACTTAAATGTCTTTCCTCTAATCTAATCTAATCTAACCTGTTATTTCCATCTAGTGCTGTGCTTCAGATCATTGCAGGATGTCCACAATAGTGGTGGACTTGACAGATGTGAATGTTTGATCTGACATATATTTTAATTTGGGAAGCCAGTTTATTAGTTGAGGGGTATCTTGAATCTTTGATATGACCAGTGCCTTTAGACATGACAGAGAGACTTCAATGTGAATAAAATTCTAGAAGAAAGACTGAAAACAGTATTGTCACCTTCAAAGCAGCTTCAACAGTAACTATCTTGTTCATAACAGATAATAATTTAACCTAGTCTTAACCTTCTGTGAAAGATATTTCGTAGCATCTAGCAACAACTTGTTATTACTAACTGCTCTTCTCATTATAAAATCTCTCATTTATCTTTCTTCCCATTAGAAACAGAACCGTAACACCTCTTTTAAAGAAAAAATTCATGCTGAGAAAATCGAGTGTAGCTGAGGAAGAGGAGTCTTCAGAAACTACATTTTCAAATAGTCTTTATTTTCAGAGCAATAAGCCACTTATTCCAGTAGATGGCGATAGAGAACTTCCACGGGAAGACGACTGCTTGCTCTGCCTCCCTGGTTGTCTGTAGAAAGGGAAACTAAATTGAAATCAGCATCAAAATAAAAAGAACTTTTATTTAGTGATCTCAGGACTGGAGATTTTTTTTTTCCTGAAATATTTGATGCTTTCTCTATTATTCTGGCTTTAGTCCTTAGAGGTTAATTTTGTAATGTATCCTGAAAGGAAATATGAATATATATAATTACTTTTATGCTGTGTAGTTTTTGTCCTAGGTCCTCATATTACTTTTGAGATAATATTCCATCCTTCTCTCCTTCTTTTTCTCTTAGACGGCCAGACACTGTAAATTAGCAATTTCATCATTTCATTTCAGTTTAAATTGTGTCACAAAAATTTTGTCTTTGCTCTTCCTCACAATAGTATTAATAAACAACTGAAATAAACATTTAAAAGCTCTAAAAGTAATGAAATTAGTATTAACAATGCATAATTCCACAGCCAGCTCAAATATACCAGTAATGTTCTGCAGGGAAAAAATATGAACTTTAGGCATGTATCACTTCACAATAACTACCTTCTTCAAAGAAAAATAAAATAAAATAAAATAAAATAAAATAAAATAAAATAAAATAAAATAAAATAAAATAAAATAAAATAAAATAAAATAAAATAAAATAAATAAAATAAAAAATAAAATAAAATAAATCAAATCAAAAAAAAATCCACTCTTTATTCTACAAATGTTTCAAAATGAAACGATATTTACACGTAGGATGAAACTGTGCTTTGATGTTTCAGTCATGTCTCCCTACCACCTCAGAACTAATGGGCAAACAAAAAGCCTCTGAAATTCTTAGGAACCATAGTTTTGCATGAGCTCAAATTTTGATAAATGCATGCATGATAACCTCTTAGATACTTGAGTTAATGTTGTCTTCTAGTGTTGTACTCACATGGGAATGATTATGTCTCTTTTTTCTTTTTTTTTTTTATTGGTAAAAGCTATTAAGTTCTCATAAGGTTTCAAAGGTTTGTTTCTGAATTTTTATAAAATCATCACTGTGAAAGAAGAATGTAAATTATTGTTGTTCAATGTAATGGAATGAATTGAGAAACAGGATGAAATTATAATTTGCTTTTCAGAGAAAAAATGACTGAAAACTATTTCATGTTTGTGCAGATTTTCCTTGGAAATCTAGACTATTTTTTCACCCCCTGAAGGAACTTCAGTAACCTTATGCCAGATCACTGTGATTTGGAGAAAAATTATGGGAATAAACCAAACCAAAAATAAGATAAAAACAACATCAAAACAAGATGCTTTAGTTTACCAATCAAGCAAAAATGGTTTACTTAAGGTCAGTTTAACACCAAACTCACCTTGCCTGAGCTAATCTTTTAGGATATAGGAACAGTTTTTTATTGTCCTAGCCTTCACTTTTATTGGATAGTCTTACTATCAAAGTTATATCTCCTAGGTGTTGCTGTATTTATGTCTCTGAGGACATCATCAGAGTTTGACATAAGAAATAAGATTTTAAGAGAAAATCTTGACCAATCATACTCTTGGTATATATTTTCTGTTATTTTACTTGCCTCTAGTATTCTAGATATGAGCTGGTTATTCAGAGGGCCTTTAAGAGGTGAGAATATATCCAGCCATGCCTACAATGACTCCAAAGCTAGCAGAGACTTGCTAGGAAAAGACCGAGCATAATTTAAAAAAGAATATTAAAGACCAGGCTAAACTGGTTGCAAAACTTTCATGAACAGAAACCTGCACAAAATTTAAAAAGCTATTTTGCAGACCTGAGCAGATTTGGAGAGTGCTTTCAGATTTCCACCCTGAATTATTAATTTCGTATTTGTTCTGATAAAACCCCAGCCCATACACTTTGTTTTATTGCCTAGGGCTTTAACTATAGCTTGCCATCTTGCAAGCTGCCCAGGTGAGAGGAGAATGCTATTGGAGGTGAAAAATGTGATGATCTCCCTGCTCTGAACATCCTCATTCTCTTCTAAATTACCATAGGAACATTAATTTGATTGTGTACTTCCTACAGCACTGTTAATTAGTTATCTCATATTAATTATAGTAATTACATACACACCTATCTATAGGACTATTAGGCAGTTCATAAGGAAAAAAAAAATAAAAAAGTGAACCAAGATGTTCTTGATGCAAAGCAGCTAATCAGCAAACAGCTGCTGTTGGTCCCAGTGTTGCTAGTTAACACTTGAAATTCTGTACAAAGGGATATTTTCAAAACTCCAGCTAATAAAACCTTTTCAAGTCATTGCTAAGGAAATGTGTTTTGTCTGTGTACTTCCCTTCATCTGCTAACATAACCAGGAATCAGAATTGAATACTAATATGACTAAACAGCAGTATGAAAATCATCAAAGCGGTGTTGTGAGGACATATTACCAGGGAACAAACAGAATATGTTTTAGCCGAGGAAATGCAGTCTTTGCAAATCTAGGTCAATAAACTTACTTTTAAAACTATAAAATGTGAGATAAATTCTGCAGTTTATGATTAGTTCTGACCTGAGAAACATCCCTGTCTTTGTCATATTTCTTGTACATCAGGGTGGGTGATGAGAAGAAGCAGTCATCACTACAAAATGAGCAGTCATATGAAGTCCCCAGAACAGGGTTTTCATTAATGGCCTGGATAGCAGCACATCTGGCCAGTGGTGAGTTACACTTCAATGTATGGTTCACAGTGGTGCCCCCAAACTGTCGGACAAAGTGTGACAAGCAGCCACAAAATACATTCCTTTGCTTCAATAGATATTTCCTTACTGAATGTTATTTTCTTAAATTTGTCTTTAAATTTTATTCATTCATAGATAAGAATCTACCAAAAATGATGGATTTGATTCAATTTTATATCTATTAAATTACAGATCTAGTTCCTATTCCTTTGTGTAATTTACAAAGATTGTCTGGTACAAGAATAATACATTCTATTCCTGTAAAAATCATGATTCTAAGTTCTCACTGTCTGTGGTGCCTGCAATTATGACTTTCTGATTTGAAGGCCAGAAGAAACAATTGGACCATCTGCTCTGATTTCCCTCTCATTGTAGGCTAACAAGTGCTATCTGCAGACTCTTATATCAGTGCCGTAAATACAACTCTCCCATAAAAGCATTAACACAGCATTTAAAGCCATGAGGATGACATATCTGCTTTTCTGTTATCAACAAAAGCTGCTTACCTCCACTGCTACAAATGTAAGGCTTTAACTCCTGTTCTGGTTCTGCTCTCTGTGACACATTACACCCTTCCATCACACCCCATCTTTCCTTTCTGTGAAGGAAATGGACCTTCTCAGAGTCATTTATTCTCTAAACCTTCACAACTCCAAGTCTCTACTAGAAGTCTTTTTCTACAACCTTTTTAATTTTTGCAGCACTTTTTCCTCTTATAAGCTAATTAAATTGTTTGTGTAAACAGATTGAATCCCCTGCTTTGCTTTCTATGCAAATCAGAGTTCTACCATGATGGAAATCATATTTATACTTTTCACTAAATTTATCACACAGCTTCTGACCTGGAAGCTGCATTGCTTTCCCACTCCAAAGCAGCTGCTGCATAACCACTGTTGCAGAATTGTCATTTCATAGAGTCATTTAGGTTGGAAAAGACCTCTAAACTCATCAAGTCCAACCATTAACTTAGCACTGCCAAGTCTAGCACTAAACTGTGTCTCTAATCACCACATCTACATGTCTTTTTAAATACCTCCAGGGATGGTGACTCAACTACTTCCCCAGGCAGCCGGTTCCAATGCCTCAGAACACTTTCAATGAAGAAATTTTTCCCATTATCCAACCTAAACCTCTCCTGGCACAACTTGAGGCCATTTCCTCTTGTCCTATCATTTTTTGCTTAGGAGAAGAAATCAACCCCTACCTGATGACAACTTCTTTTGAGGTAGTTGTAGAGAGTGATAAAGTCTCCCCTGAGCCACCTTATCTGTAAGTTAAATAACCCCAGTTCCCTCAGCCGGTCCTCATAAGACTTGTTCTCTAGACCCTTCACCAGCTTCACTGCCTTTCTTTGGACTCTTCCCAGTAATTTGATGCCTTTCTTGTAGTTGGGGGCCCAAATCTGAACACAGTATTCGAGGTACGGCCTCACCAGAGACAAGTACAAGGGGACAATCACTTCCCTAGTCCTATTGGCCATGCTGTTTCTGATACAAACCAGGATGCTGTTGGGCTTCTTGGCCCCCTGAGCACACTGCTGGTTCATATCCAGCCAGTTATCAAGCAATACCCCCAGGTCTTTTTCTGCCAGGCAGTTTTCCAGCCACTCTTACCCCAGTCTTTAGCATTGCACGGGGTTGTTGTGACCCAAGTGCAGGATCCAGCACTTAGCCTTGTTCAGACTCATACAGTTGGCCTCAGACCATCGATCCAGCCTATCCAAATCCTTCTGTAGAGCCTTTCTACCCTCAAGCAAATCAACACTCCCACCCAGCTTGATGTTACTGAGAATGCACTTGATCCCCTCATCCAGATCATTGATAAATATATTAAAGAGAACTGGCACCAATACTGAGCCGTGCGGGACGCTGCTTGTGACTGGCCACTAACTGCATTTAATTCCATTCACCATAACTTTGGTCCTGCCACCCAGCTAGTATTTTAGCCAGCAAAGTGTATGCCTGTCTGAGCCATGAGCAGACAGTTTGTCCAGGAAAATATTGTGTGAACAATGTGAAAAGCTTTACTAAAGTCTAGGTAAACAATATCCACAGTCTTTCCTTCACACACTAAATGGGACACCTTGTCATAGAAGGAGATCAGGTTAGTAAAGCAGGACCTGCCTTTCAGAAATCCATGCTGACTGGGCTTGATCATCTGATTGTATCATATGTGCTGTGTGATGGCACTCATGATCTGCTCCATAACATTCCTTGGCACCCAAGTCAGATTGGCAGGCTTGTGGTTCACTGAGTACTCTTTGTTGTCCCTTCTTGTAGAAAGGAGTCACATTTGCAAGCCTCAAGCCAATTCCTTGGATACCAAGGACTAAGGCTAAATGATGAAAAGTGGCTTGGCGAGCACTTCCACCATCTCTGTCAGTAACCTTGGGTGTATCTCATCTGGCCCCCATAGACCTGTATGCATCTAAGCAGTGTGGCATGTCACTAACCATTTCCTCTTGGATTATGGGGACTTCTTTCTGCTCCTTGTCCCCATCTTCCAGCTCATACCCACAGAAAAACTGGTCTTGCTGCTAAAGACTGAGGCAAACAAGGCATTACATACCTCAGCCTTTTCCTCACCCTTCATGTTTTCCTCCACATTTTATAAAAGATAGAAATTGTCCTTAGTCCTATTTTTGTTGCTAATGCATTTATAAAAGCATTTTTTTTTATTGTAATGTTGTTTATTGTAATGTTTTTTTTTATTTTTATTTAATGGCAGTAGCCAGACTGAGACCCAGTTGGGCTTTGGTTCCTGCAATTTTCCCCCTGCATAGCCTCAGAACATCTTTTTACTCCTCCTGATTGGCCTTTTCTTCCAAGGTTCATAAACTCTCTTTTTCTTCCTGAGTTCTAAGCCAAAGCATTTGTGTATTCTCTTAACAGTTCTGACAGGAATTAGTTATACCCAAAGTCACACTAGTGTTTAAGGAAATGAAGACCACAAAAATTGTTTAAGGAAATATGAAATTGTTTGGTTACATTCAGGTGCAAGGCCCAGGTAAACAGGTTGTTAGTGTATGACCTCCTTTCCACTGTCTGTCAAGGAAAGTTAGGCCAACAAATGTTTAGCTGTATCATAAGTCTTTACTTATACTGGGCCTAACCCTGGAAAAAAGTCTGTTTTGTCCTTTGTCAGTGAGTGACAAACATGACCAGCATTTGGCATGCAGATTTGGATCTTTATTGATCCCTTCAGAGTTTTGGAAAACATTAGAATTTTCTGACTGATTGTCAGAACAATTTATCCTCCTCAATGTATTAGTTGTTTGTTCTAATTTAAAGCATTTCGGTTGCTCAGATGAGAAATAAATAAATGTCATGAGAATCTGATGGTCACTGATTTGCATAGCAACCCATAAATTGATATTTGCTTTTCAAAAAGAACACTCAAACAAACAAACAAACTCAGAGAATTCATTAGAGTGACAAATTTGCTAAATAGCTCAGAATAATACTGGTTAAGTTGCATGCTTTACGTTAATTACTTCTGAAAGCCTGGTGCTTTAGCATTATTATTCCTAAAAAACATCCTTTGACACAAGAAAAACCTTTAACTTCTACCTGTGTTGGAATGCAAAAGCAGTGATCATGAGGGTGAATAAGAGGAAAGAAGAGGGAAATTCATGCTGCAATTTATATGACTGGCAAACGTTTGGTGACGTTTTCCTACTCTTTGGAGGTGTATGTTTCTCTCCATGAATATGAATAAGTTCAGAGTGATTTCAGTACCATTTTATATACATACCTTGGTTATATACTGAAATGTAGCTGGGGTGATATCTGGGCTAAAAAGGTGCATAAAGCTGCATTTGTCCCATCTGTTTCTCTCATTTGCTTTCAAAGCCAGATGTTGTTAAGCGGTGTCTAAGTGAAATACCTTTGGTTGTCTTCTGGAGCCATATTCCTTATCTCACTTTAGCAAAATTATTAATAACCTTAACCAGGAAATCTTTTAGTAAAGCAACCAGGGGTATATAAGCCTTTTATTTGCTCATGCCAGAAAATTACTAATCCAATTGAATGAATGCAGATGTAAAATAGGCTTGGCACCATGCCTAAACAACACAGTTCATGTCATGTAAACTACACACAAAAAACTGCCAATCAAAGAGGGGATTTAGGAGGCTGCATTGGAGAAAAATATAATTTTATGTCATTCTGTGTAGGTACAGATTAAAAACAAGGTTTTCTAGGTTGCTGAAACACAGATTAAGTGTTAGGAAACAAGTTTTCATGAAAGTAGTTTTGTATCAAATTTTTTCTAAGATTGTAGTCTAATTGTAGTAGACTATGTCATATTAGATGACCAAGTTAAAATTTATTGTCCTTGCCTCAGAAGTATATGGTGTCCTGGTTCCAGTTAGGACAGAGTTAAGTAGCTCATAGTAGCTGGTAGGGTGCTATGTTTTGGATTAGGATGAGAAGAGCGCTGATAACATGCTGATGTTTTAATTGTTGCAGAGCAGTGTTTACACCAGGCCAAGGACTTTTCGGCTTCTTGCTCTGTCCTGCCAGCGAGCAGGCTGGGGGTGCAGCAGGAGCTGGGAGGGGACAGACCCAGGACAGCTGACCCAAACTGGCCAAAGGGGTATTCCATACCATCTGACGTCATGCTAAACAATATATAGGGGTGGCTGGCCGGGGTGGGGGGGCCGGCTGCTCGGGGATAGGCTGGGCATCGGTCAGCGGGTGGTGAGCAATTGCATTGTGCATCACTTGTTTTCTTACACATTATTATTGTTAATACTATTACCATTATCACTATTATTATTATTATTGTTATTATTATTTTCCTGTCTTAATAAACTGTCTTTATCTCAACTCACAGGCTTCACTTTCCCGTTTCTCTCCCCCATCCCAGAGAGGGAGGGGGGAGGGTGAGCGAACGGCTGTGTGGTGTTTAGCTGCCAGCCGGGTTAAACCACAACAATGGTAATGGGATGATAGTATCTACAGCTGTTATCATCATCAATAGACAAGATGAAGCTGCAGACATCAGTTTTCTGGGTAAACATAACACAGTACTAACTAGATTACAATACTGTATTTATTCTCACTGGAGAATTACCGCAGTATCCCGTGTTGTCTGCTGTTGTGGACAAAACCAGGTTTGTAGGCAGAAATTCTCCATCAAACTCCATCCATTGATATTACATGTGGAAAAAAAAAAAAAAAAAGAAAAAAGTCTTTTGAATATACAAGGTCTGAAGAATGGCATGTGTGCCCAGCAACTTATCTGTTTTCTATGAGCATGTCAGATGGAGAAAATATAAGTTTATGACCTATATCCCTATAGAATAGAAGTTTCTTCATATAAAATTTACATCATAAAGTTTCCTCAAAGAAACCAGCTTTGAATTTTTATCCAGAGATACAAAATCATTGGTAAAGTGGTATGAGAACCCCTGGCAATTTCAGTGTATCAAATTATGTACATATTAATCTTAAACAATAAGGTTTAGTTGTAGTGTGCCTCTGAATACAAAAAGACACTGCAAGAGCTAAAATCCCACCTAAAATGTATTTTGAGTGTTTAATTGTCTTTAGATGACATTAAAAAAACATGTGAGTAAATCCTCACTCACAAGCAAAACCAGTGGACTTTCAATAAAGTTTTGATTAATGAGAAGATGTGAATTTAAAAGTAATTGTGAGAAATCTGGGAATATTTGTTTTACGATGATGAATTTAACTTGATTTATCGGATGTTGAAATAGCCATTACCAAAAAGAAGTTTTAAAACTCTTAACTACAAGTTGTCCTCCAAAATCCAACCCTTTTCTTTGAAGATAATAGTCATGGATTTTCTACCACAGGACGAGTTTCCCCTTTTCTATGAAAAGATATAACTGGAACAGGAAAGAGAGACTATAAGAGTGTTGCCAAAAATTGCTCATAAATTTATATTATAAATGGGTGATAAAATTCTATTCTATTCTTCCATCTATCAGACTACCTTTATGCTTTGAGAAAAGTCTCTTAACCATACATATCTCTTTTTTTCTTTTATTTTTCTTTTTTTTTCTTTTCTTTTTCTTTTTTTTTCTTTTTTTTTTCTTTTTTCTTTTTTCTTTTTTCTTTTTTTTTTCTTTTTTTCTTCTTTTTTTTTTTTCCCCGATAACAAAATAGACAACACATTTTGCAACAGATACGAGACAGCATGACTCAAGTGAAAGCCTTGAGTTTATCCTGTGATTCCCTGGACACACTTGACCATGATTCTTGAATAACCTCTCAGTCAAGTCCCCACCTCTAACAACTTCCCTTCTCAGTCAATGAAAAGCTTTTGAATGAGTAAGATGACATTATGACATTTCACAAATCTCAATTTTGTTTAGTCAATTACCAGTAGTTAAATATTGTATTTCAATTGATTAGGCTAAAATTACCATAGTAAATTTCCTGGAGGTTATAAAAATCCTCAAACCCTGACTGGCTATCTCTCTAGACTGTCTTGCTGTAGCTCATTTTTTTTTTTTTTTAAAAAAAAAGTTAGATGAGGCAAAATGAACATTAAAAAAAAATAAAAATAAAAGGGCTTTTTTTGGATATTAAATGTAACAAATAAAGCAGGAAGTGATTTCAAAATAGATGATTGAAAGAATGGGAAGGAAATGGAATAGGAATAGGTTGTGGGATAAAATATTTCAGACTTAATATCTTGCAGTCAGAAGCATCATTCTAAGGGCCAGAAGTATTGAACTAGAGACCTTTTGTCTCCTAGAATTCAGAACACCATCCTCAAAACAAAGAGAAATACACGTTCTGTTGTTTACATATTTTGTTTTACTTTCCTACACAAAAAATAAACCTTACTAGCAAAAGAAAAAAAAACAGCCAAGACAGGAAAATATACAAAGTGAATGCTTTCTGCTGTGTAGTTCTGGTGTTACAAGAATAAACAAGAATCCCAGGACACTGTAAAACAACTGGACAGCACTTGTTCCCAAAGCTTCATTCTGGTTTAAGCAGCATGGAAGATTTTCATTCAACAGAGAAACTTACTAGCAAAATTCTGTGTATTTCCAAGGAACCAAAAGGAGGCTGGGATATTTTTTTTTTTTTCCCAAACTTTAGTTATGGAATACAAACACAGGCAAAAGGCTTTAAAAGTTGATGAGGTTTAAAAATTCATTTTTTTTCCCTGCTTTCAAAAGTGACCCTTTATTCAAGAATAAATAGGATCATAGTTAAGTGTGAGAATGGGAGTGTTGATCTTTCACCACCCTAAAATTTGTAGTTCCTTTGAGATTGATTCAAATAGAGAGGAAAAAACTGACAGAGAGCAGTTCAATAAAATATTTGAAAAAAGATAGATAACCCTACCTACTAAAACATTTTTTGTTTTGTTGTTCTTGTTATTGCTATTATTATTATAGTGTTGTTTTTTCCTGATGTTCTGCTGCTCACTTGTGCCTGTTGATTTAACGTCAATAATGTCAAAATAACTATATTGTTCACTACTTAAGTAATGAACATAAACGAAATTCTCCTTACATAGAGATTATAACAAGACCCAAATTAAACATTTCAGCTATTTGTGAAGTGAAGGAAATTCCAGCTAGTTACACTGAAATATTGTTTTCCTGGATTTCCAGTATACTGACACTGGATGAAAATTACCTTTGAATATAGCCATACTATCTATTGTTATATGATCTTTCATTTCAGAACACGATCAATACAGCCTTACTGTATGTGCTTTAGAGTGTGTATATGGTTGTGAAGGATGGGTTCATATGATGAGCTCAGACAGCTGAACTGCGTGTGTCTGGAGCCATCATAATTTTAATGTAACAAAGTGCAAATCATATGTTTTACCCATAGGAAATCATAAAACTAGGGAGGGGGAAGGACTGTATTATAGCAGACCATCCTATTCACCCAACTGCCAAAGCAGTGTCGATCCCTACAGCCAGACTGTCTGCCAAATTACTGTTTGCTGTTGATTGTTACAGGATTTTGTAACAAAAGAAAAATCAATTGCATTTCTAAGTCAAGATGTAGCTCTTTCCTAGTGGTGTATGCTCCTGGAAAAAAAAAAAAAAAAGATAGAACTTTTTTTTTTTCTTGCAATTTTATTCAAGGTATGCTTTATACTCACAAGATTCTGTCTCAGTGACAAAAATATATGTATCCATTTCTTCTTCGGAATCATTTCTCTCAATTTTACAGAATTACAAAGTAGTAATTGAGATCTTAATATGATTAAACACATAGCTACATTTCTGATATTTGCTTGGTGAAAAACACATCCTCAGAACGTTACCCTTTAACAGCACAGGACCAGACTTTAAACATATGTATAAAGGGCCTATCCCTTGATATCAGCAGAGGTTCTCTAATTTTAACCTGTATAAAATGGAAGCCCTTTTCCTCCCTTCTTCTTGGGTCACAGGAATAATTTCCTTTTTAAAGCACACCTTTCCTCTTGTTCAAATGATTTCACATGCTCTGTCTCACCCATCTTAGAAATGTATCATTAGCCATTACAGGCACTTTCAGCACGTGGGTGGGCTGTGTGCCTAATGTGCATCTGTTAATATTCACACTGTCTTCTGTGGTGTTCCTGCCATGTTGCTAAAATCTGCTTTGAATATCATTAATTTCAGCTTATATTTGGAGCTGTTTTTCAGTTGTGTCTATTATCTATAAAAATAATGTTGTATTTCATTCAGAGGCTGCTGCATTGGGTCTTTGTGGTGCAGATTATGACAACAGAGTTTATTCAGCCTCTGGATGAAGGCAGCTTGCACTGCTTGTTTACTTAAGACCTTTTAGGCTTTTTAGGTGACATCCTGATTCCAAGAAGGTCAAATAAGAATTTTTCAATTTGCTTTAGCAGAGGTGGTTTTTCTCTATTCATTTGCTTAAGTGGTGATAAACTATTGCTCAGGAAGAGGCAGAAAAGAAAAAGAAATGGTGTGTTTATGAAAAAAAAAAAGTTTTAAAATGTCAGGGAGAACCAAAGGCAATAATGTCAGAAGATATTTGGTCTGTCATCATCGTGTCATGCAGAATCATTAAGACTGTGTGATCGCTTTTGAGCAGCTGGATTTGGAGGTTCTTTCCTCTTCTTGCCTTTGCCTTTACCCTTGCCCTTGATGTTTCCGTTGCTGTTGTCATTGTCCTTGCCAGTTTCTACACTTCGTTGAGGATACATAAACAAAAAATGCAAGATTTTTTTAGGTTTTGTTAATGTCCAGAATTTGTCTTGAAAATGGAAGAAATTGGTTGTTGATAAATTGGGTATATTCTCCTCTACCACCTTCTAGGCCAGCTACTCTCTTTCTTCCAGAAATGCTACCTATTGGACTCTGAACAGTGTGAGGAAGAGCTCTGCTATGTTTGATGTTCCTCTAATGAAAAGCCAAGTAAAGGATCAAGATGGAAATAGATGGGATGAACATTTAATCTTGGTCCTTTATTTTGAGACCACTTGGAGAAGAAACAAAGCAAGACTGTTGTGTTATACACGGCAATGATGATTAATAAGAAAAAATTCCTCTCCAGTTGGAAGGTTGGCAGTAATATTCCTCTAATTGCCTTTTCCATATTTTCTCTATGGCAACAGCTTGTGTGCAAGTATCTCAACAATAGGTTGTGAGGTATCACCTGTAGTCTTTGCTTGGTCTGCTTGGCTGACCACCTTGGTTTTCCTTTTGCTTTCCAAGTTCTCTCTCTGCTCCTCCAGCACAGTCATTATTGCAGCCTAGAGACAGATGTTCCCATATCTTAGTATCAGTAAGCAAGGCTTGGTATTGGCAGTTGACAGCTCTGATTCAGACCTCTCTAGAAGTTGTGAAGAACCACATCTGACATCTAAAGCTGTGATGTTGTTATAGGAATCCATGCCTGTTATGGATTATGCACAGTAAAAACTCTTCAATCTCTGTCAGACCATGTAGGTAATCTGCAGTGTTTACCAAGCAACTTGGATGCAATATTTTATTCTATCAAAGCTAGCTACAAAGGAGTGCATGGAGAAAGGAAATGGGTGCTTTTGGTCACTGAATCTGCATTGTTATCTTCTGCCAGACTGCTCTGCAGGTCATTCAGAGAAACACAACTTGGATTAGATACACAGTGGGCTGTATGCTGACACTTCCAGCAACATAATATGACCTTCATTTCAAAGCCAACAAATTCTCATTCTTTGTACTTTGGGAGTGCTTTATTACCAAGTTAATGTTGTAGCCATAGGTAGATTTTCCAAGAACACGCATTGGTCTGACTCTGTTCCTAATTACTTCAATGCAAAGAGATTTAAATCAGAATGGCAAATTTTCTGAAGGATAACACATGGTTCTTTTTTGTATATCTCTCTGCCCCTGACGATGAGAATATTTTTTCAGTTTGTCTGCAACTGTGTAATGAAAGGCTTAGTAGGGAAAAATTGTGCATTTTCAATATTTACACAGGATTTTGCAAATGAACTGATACTTTGCTATGTTACAAATATTTACTGTTAATAGAATAAAATAATTAAGATGCTAAGGTTGCCTATGTTTTCTCTTCATAAGGTACATTTCACATGCTGATTTCCTTCAGAGTATACTTAATATGTTTATTTATTTATTTAAAGTTTTTATTTATTTACTTATTTATTATTTTTCATTTTGATTGCTGGTTTGCTTTTCCCATGGTAGGTTTGTGTTTTATTCTCAGCTATTCTATGCGGCAGATGTAAAAATAAGGACAATGGCTGACACAAACTCTTTAAAGTTTGTAGTTTTACTATCTCTGGCTAAAAGAAATAGGTCAATGTAAGTTTGGAGTTGTATTCTTGTCACCCTGGTCTTCAATGGCTCATGAGGGCCAAGTTTTAAAATTGGTGAAACTATGGGATAACTGTGACTGAAGAAGAGGAAAACGTTATCCACAAATTTTTATGCTAGATTGATTTCATAAAAGGAAACCAATTTTTTCTTCCAAGATGTATTTTTCTTTAACTTTTCTAAAATTGGTATGGGAAAATGTTAATGTCCCCTAGGAACTTGCTAACAATATACAATATAATATTGTTAGATTACATATTATTTTATTGAGAAAGAGTATTTTTGACGAGACAGGAATTGAACACTTCCCTGCAGTCATTTCCATCTAGTCTACCTTTCATCCTTTTAGGGGCTCTTTTGAAGAAGAATCTCCTATAGCCCAATATTGTTCCTTACCTCAAACCTCCAGGTGTTTGATGAGATTAAGAATCTACATTAAGAGGTTTATTATTCATCACAAAGACTTATGTATCACTGCTGATACACATACATTTTTAATTTTTAGTGATAGACTTGCTATTCCTATCATATTTTAAGCTCTTCAGTTATAATGAGATCTAATTGAGTTTAGGAAGCTTCCAAGTCAGGTTTGTTTATTTGATTATTTTGGGACATCATCTACCTTGTGTCTTATATGGAGGGCTAACTTTTCCTTAAGACCTGACTCTGTAAGAGAAATTTCTTAATGTATCCATATGCTGCCAGAAAAACAAGTGGGTACATGAAAATTTCTCTTTCCCCTCTAAAAATATGGAGATATTGAAGAGATACGGGTCAAAGTGCTCTTTAGCTTATGTTGATAAAGTCATGGAGAATGGTAAAGCCCTAAAGCATTATTCTGACTGTACTTACATCGGAAGATGGAGGAACTCCTGTCTTCCCTGGTGTTTCCCACATTGCAGGTGGCAGTAAAGGACAGAGAGCAGCTCCTTCAGGGCTTCTTGAACTGTCTAGTTATGGGGACAATGGTATTATTAGCCCTATGTCACACAAATCAACAGGAGTAATCTGAGGTAGTGATAAGATAAACTTTATTTTTTACTTGGGTTGAGAAACACAAAGTTCTTGGTTACAGCTGTTATGACTGTACTAAACATGAAAGCCTACCCTTGACTCAGCTCCCTACAGTTAAATCACCCTTTCTACCCTAACCACAGACTGCTTCAAGATCCCATCTGCAGTTGTACTAGGTAACACTGGGTCCTTCCAAGGATGGACTTGTGCCAAGTGTCTGCTTAGGACTGGGTGGAGTGAAACATCATGAGGACAGATCGGATGCTTGGAGGACCTGAGGGCAGGGAAAACACTCACCTTGAGTACTGTGTGCAGTTTAGGGCACCACACTATGAGAATGACATAAAACTGTTAGAGAGTGTCCAAAGGAGGGCTATGAAGATGCTGAAGAGTCTAGACTGGAAGACATGAGGAGAAGCTGAAGTCACTTAGTTTGTTCAGCCTAGAGAAAAGGAGACTGAAAGGTGGCCTCATGGCCCCCTACAGCTTCCTCATGAGGGGAGTTGGGGTGGGCAGGCACTGCTCTCTGCTCTCTGGGGACAGCGACAGAATCCAAGGGAACAGCAGGGAGCTGTGACAGGGGAGGGTTAGGTTGGATATCAGGAAAGGGTTCTTCACTGAGAGAAGTGTTGGGCTGAAGAAGGCTCCCCAGGGAAGCGGTGAGGATACCAAGCCTGACAGATTTCAAGAATCATTTGGACAACACTCTCAGACATAGGGTTTGATTTTTGCATGGTTCTGTATGGATCCAGGAGTTGGAATTGATGATCAATGTGGGGCCCTTCCAACTTGGGATATTCTATGATTCTATTATTATAGAACACACCTATTATTTAATACACCTCTGCAGGTGTGTTAAAGCAGAGGGAAGACTTGAGTCCTTCTATTCCATTTCACTCTGCTCCCACCATCTATGCACCCTGGGGCAAGTGTGGCATTTTTACTCTGTTGGTGTACATTGGTCTCACGGCCTTGTACTTGCAAATCCTAAGACATATCAGTTCAGGTGTCTCCTGGAAGCAGTTGTCACTGATGTGTTACTCTTTTCTTTCTCCTTCTTTTCCTACATATTGTTGTGTAGTTCTCAGTGTAAAACTGTATACTAAAAGAAAAAAGACAACAAGCATTATCCAAAAATAAATATGCACAACGTTTAGTGGTCGATCAGTGTGCAACACTGCCACATAATGCCCCCCCCTCCCCCCCCCCCCATCCTCTTCTATGTGCTCCCCCCAAGCAACGTAGGGAAACGAGGGAATGGTGGTTGTGGTCAGTCCCTGATGCTTTGTCTCCACCACTTCTTCACAGTCAACCTCTTTCCCTGCTCCACATGAGGTCCCTCCCACAGGATGCTGTTCTTCCTGAACTGATCCTGCGTGGGCTTCCCACAGGCAGCAGCTCTTCAAGAACTGCTCCCACATGGCTCTGTACCACGGGGTCCATCCCCCAGGAGCAAACTGCGCCAGCACAGCTGTAGTGGGTTTACATGGCAAGGTTTTGGTAGCAGGGGGCCATAGGGGTGGCTTCTGTGAGAAGGATCTAGAAGCTGCCCCATGTTTGGTAAGGGCCCCACTACTGATCAGATCTGAGCCAATAAGTGATGTTTTTTTGCGCCTCTGTGAGAGCATATTTAAGACGGGAAAAAAAAAATGCTGCGCCACATAGCAGCTGGGAGAGTGAGAGGAGTGAGGAACAGCCTTGCAGGCTCCAAGGTCAGTGAAGAAGGAGGGGGAGAGGTGTTCCAGGTGCCGGAGCAGAAGTCCCCTGCGGCCTGTGATGAGGACCATGGTGAAGCAGGTTGTCCCCCTGCAGCCCATGGAGTACCACGGTGGAGCAGGGTTCCACGCTGCAGCCTGTGGAGGAGACCACGGTGGAGCAGGTGGACCTGCACTGACGGACACTGCGGCCTGTGGAAGACCACTCCCGGAAGAGATTCCGGGCCAGACCTGTAGCCCGTGGAGAGGAGACCACGCAGGAGCAGGTGACCTGGCAGGAGCTGCTGCCCGTGCGGGATCCAGGCTGGAGCAGTTTGTTCCTTAGGGATGGACCCTGTCGTACGGACCCATATCTGGAGCAGTTCTTGAAGAGCTGCTGCCTGTGCGCAGCCCACACTGGATCAGTTCAGCAAGGACTGCATCCCGTGGGAGGGACCCCACAGCACAGGGGACGAGAGTGACCGAGAAGGAGCAGCGCAGAAGAAGTGCTATAGACTGACCACAAACCCCATTCCCCCATTCCCCTGCGCCACTCGGGAGGAGGAAGTGGAAGAGGGTGGATGGGGAGGAAGGTGCTTTTGGTTTCTTTCCTTTGTTTCTCACTTCTCTAGCTTGTTTGTAATAGGTAATAAATCTTACTATCTCCCTATGCTGAGTCTGTTTTGCCCGTCACGATAATTACTGTGCAATCTCAGTTCGGCCACCCGCCCTAGTAAAACCACCACAACGGGTCCCCCACAGGTGGCAGCTCCCCCCAGCCCCCCTGCTCCTGCCTGGGCTCCTCTCCACGGGCTGCAGCTCCGGCCCGGGGCCTGCTCCTGCGGGGGCTCTCCATGGGCCGCAGCCTCCTCCAGGCCACATCCACCTGCTCCACCGGGGGCTCCTCCACGGGCTGCAGCGTGGAGATCTGCTCCGTGTGGGACCCATGGGCTGCAGGGGGACAGCCTGCTCCACCAGGGGCCTCTCCACAGGCCGCAGGGGAACTGCTGCTGCGTGCCTGGAGCACCTCCTGCCCTCCTGCTGCACTCACCTTGGGGGCTGCAGGGCTGGGTCTCACTCCTCACTGTCCCAGCTGCTGTTGCACTGCAGTATTTTCCCTTTTTAAAGTATGCTCTCACGGAGGTTTAAACATTGATTACTGGCTCGGCTCTGGCCAGTGGCAGGCGGGTCCCTTTTGAAGCCAGTGGGAATTGGCTCTCATCTAACATGAGGCAGCTTCTGGACTCTTGTTACAGAGGCCACCCCTGCAGCCCCCAGCTACCAAAACCTTGCCACCTAAACCCAATACAGCAGAACATGGTGGAAAGTTCTTTTCAAAAGTATTTTCAAGAAGAGATTAGAGGCTGCACTGGACAGCACAGTAGGAGATGTTGCCCAACAGAGAGAAACAATTGTTTTCTTTCTAACTGTTCAGTGGAGAGAATTTTCCCTCTCCCTTTCTCTCTCTTGCTGTCTCTCGTTCTTATGCCCTAAGATTAACTTTGCCATTTGAGTTAACATAAGCCACCAGCTACAGACCCCATGAATAAAACTTTGTCTAGGTAAGCCTGCCACTTATATCTTTGTGCAACACTCTCAGTATCCCAATAGGTTCAAGCTAAAACCAAACCCAAACAAGATCTTGTGAAACAAAGATCCAGATAATCAGCTAGTCCTGCCCTAATCTTGGCCTGCAGTTTGTATTTAAAATATAGGGAAGAGTGAACCAGGGGGAATATTTGTGTGATTTGGGGGTCTTTGGTACTTGTTTGAGACTGGGAGAAAGCCACAATCAAATTCAATGTTAAGAGCAATTTATATCACTTTTGCATCTGTCAAGTCTTAACTTTACACTTGTGGTTCTGCTCCATGCTTTTAAGGACGTACAATTTGCAGGGCATCTGAGTATAAATCCTATGGGGGGGGGGACGGGGGGGGGGAAATCATTTCTTTTCTTTTTTTTTTTTTTCATTCTTTTTGAATCCTTTGTTAATATGTGTATTGCAGAGTGTCCAATAGCTGTCGATGATTTTTTTTTTCTTTTTCTGTTATGCAAGATATATTCCTAACCTCTCTGAATCTATGGAAATAGTAGTGTGTGCTCAAACTATTTATATCTCTGAACACATCATTTTTCATATCAAGTTGTCATTGCATTTGCTGGGCTGCTTGACTGGTTATTGCAGACAGAGTAAAAGAGTAAAAATATTCAGCTGCCAGGTATGCCTTGAAAAAAAAGGATATAGAAAACAATAATAGAAAGTTGTTCTAATATTCCACACACTTTGCCCTACTCCTGCTGGTTACTGACAGTGCTGTTGTATTTTTGAAAACATATTTAATTATATTTTTAATCTGTCAGCTGTAGTGAAAAACATTAAAACATTTTTACCAATCAATGCTTTATTATTATTATTTTTTTTTTTTCAAATAAATTCCAGCAATGTGATCTTAACAGGTAATCTTGTAGGGTGGTAAAAACATTCTGCAAAATCAAATTGACCACCCATTCATGAGCTACACTAGATGATGCCTGAACTTTGCTATAGATATTAACAATCTATGTTAACATAACAGCCTGTGGCTAATTGGAAGGAGAATATAAATTTGCAAGTACTAAAAGACCTGTTCCACAGATATTCCTTATTGACTTTTACATTGAATTGATCATTGGAAATAGCACAGTGAAAATTCTCTTAGACAACCATATTTGCACTTGCTATCACCATATGCTAAGTATCTTGTGCAAATGTTACTTCTACACTGAATAAATTGCCTGGCTAATTGTATTAACTGTTTATGGTCTGAATTTGCATCCTCTATTTTATTAATTGTCAGTTCACAGTTACTAATATTTCCCTGTTTGATTTGCTCTCTCATAGACTGCTAATCTCTTCCTTAGACTGACACAGAAATCTGTGTTGTGATAAAATAATCATAGAATCATAGAATATCCCGAGTTGGAAGGGACCCATAAGGATCATCAAGTCCAACTCCTGGCACCGCCAGGTCTGCCTAAAAGTTTAGACCATGTGACTCAGTGCACAGTCCAATCACTTCTTAAATTCAGACAGGCTTGGTGCAGTCACTACTTCACTGGGGAGCCTGTTCCAGTGTGCAACCACCCTCTTGGTGAAGAACCTCTTCCTGATGTCCAGCCTAAACTTCCCCTGCCTCAGCTTAACACCGTTCCCGCGGGTCCTATCACTGGTGATAACGGAGAATAGGTCACCTACCTCTCCACTCCCCCTCGTGAGGAAGTTGTAGACTGCGATGAGGTCCCCCCACAGCTTCCTCTTCTCCAGGCTGAACAGGCCAAGTGACCTCAGCCGCTCCTCATATGTCTTCCCCTCTAGGCCCTTCACCATCTTTGTCGCCCTCCTCTGGACACTCTCCAACAGTTTCACGTCGTTTTTGTACTGTGGTGCCCAGAACTGCACACAGTACTCGAGGTGAGGCCGCAGCAGCGCAGAGTAGAGCGGGACAATCGCTTCCCTCGACCGACTAGCAATGCCGTGCTTGATGCACCCCAGGATACGGTTGGCCCTCCTGGCTGCCAGGGCACACTGCTGGCTCATATTCAACTTGCTGTCAACCACAACCCCCAGATCCCTCTCTGTGGGACTGCTCTCCAGCGTCTCGTCACCCAGTCTGTACGTATAGCCAGGGTTGCCCCATCCCAGGTGCAGGACCCAGCACTTGCTTTTGTTAAACTTCATGCGGTTGGTGATCGCCCAGCTCTCCAATCTGTCCAGGTCCCTCTGCAAGGCCTTTCCACCCTCATCCGAGTCTACAACTCCTCCAAATTTGGTGTCATCAGCAAATTTGCTCAAAACACCTTCTAGCCCTACATCCAAATCATTTATAAAAACATTGAAGAGAACTGGCCCTAAAATGGAGCCTTGAGGGATCATGGATTCCAAATGCATAAAAGTAGAGATTTCAGTAACCAGATGTGAAAAAAGTCAAATCATACTCTTTCCTTAACTAAGCTATGTTATTTATATGTTATCAATTAGCTATTCTGTTCTTGCTGCAAAATCATCTGTCTTACAAAATTAAGCAAGTTCTAGGCATTTTAGGTGCAGAGCAGATCTGTGAGATAATGATAGCTGTAGCAATCACTGGCCACGGTTAAGTTGCACTTCAAAGGATCCAAAAATTCTTGACTGGAATGAAAATATCCAGAAATCACTTCAGATTTGTTCTCACTGATCAGTATCTAGTCTGACATTTTACCAGCCTTAGCTAATTGCTTATTCCATTAAAATCAATGGAAGTTTTGCCTTTGTGGACACCCAGATCAAGACTTGCCTATGAATTGCATTAGTGCTGTCTGGTTTATAAATCTTTTCTGACAGGTGCACTCCTATATAATATATCACAGATTAGTAGAATTTAAAACAAAAATAGCATATTTTATTTGATGTCCTTGTTACCTTACCTTCGAACATCTCTTACTTTTGTCAGTTTAAAGCCTGTCTTCCAAAGAGGGATCTGTGAGAGGTCTGCTTTTGGTCAGGAGACAGACCATTTCCTTTACTGTTGTCTTCCAGTAGTTAATCATCCTCATTCTTAAAAGAAAATGACTAACTTTCATCCCATTGAAGCTTTAAACTTAATGGATGTATCTTTGTGAGAATAAAGAACCTTTTGGCACGTACCATTTTCTCTTCACAAAGATATTGCACAGTAAGAAGTTAAAAAAAAAAAGAAAAAAGAGTTCTTTAGGTCTTTGGGGGTAAAAGTCTTTCTCCAGCCCTTAAATTACTGATGATGATTTTTTCCTCAAGAACAAGACACTGTAGCAGTATTGGTCACAGTGAAGTGTCCTTACAGATCCCATCAGCAGGTCTTTGGTTTACAGGTCAAAAGACTGAATTGATAGCTTGGGTCTCAAATTTTCCTGAATGTAATGACTGGTTAAACTATTTCAGCTTTTGTTCTTCAGGACATATTTTTTCCTTTTACAGGTATGGTCTCCACTGCCCGTGCTTCATTGTTTAACACTGTGCTGGCTGTGTCTAAGCACTTGAATCCAAATTACCTCATTGACTATGTTTTGCTTGAAGACTGATCTGCGTCCATCACAATTTTTCACTCTTCCACTCATAATGTCACCCACTTTTTTTTTTTTCTTCTGCCTGTCTTATTAAAATACTGAGTAGCACTGGGCTATTCCTTGCAAACCTATTATATCTTTTCTTCCTGCCCAGATGGACAATATTTCTCCACTGAACTTCTTCCTGAGAAAAGACAGTTAGTTCTCAGCCCATGTAGTGTACTTCCTTGACAACTTTCAACTGGAAGGTAGTGAAGTACGAAATCCCACACTTTTGAGAAGTCTTAGTAGATTTGCTATTTTAAAGCTTGTCATTTCAAAGAATTAAATTGTTTGTTTTGATTGCATTGATTTTTCTGGGAGAAGAAAAAAACAAATAAAGGAAAAACAAACAAACAAAAAAACAAACAAAACAAAACAAAGCATTGTGGCCTTAATCATCTTCTTAACCAAATCATTTAGGAATTTTTTACCAGAATCAGCTTTTTCCTTGAATTTTGCCTATGACAGATATCAGGCTAATTGCATCCACAGTATCCTAAACCACCTTGCTTGCCCTTTCTGAATCAGAGCACAGTGTTCAGATTTGTATGATCTGCTGATGTTTTCCGTCTATTCCCATCTATTCCTACTTTCTATTAAAAATTCATAGCATGAACTGGAGATGTCCTCCATCAACTCACATAGAATCCATCCTTGCAAGTATCCTGGCTTGCTGATTTAAAATTACTTATCTCTGAGAGATATTTAACACTCTCCGCAGCTACTAATGGACTGGAAAATACTTTATCATGTTCATATGATTCAAATACATACTCTTCCTTCTTGCAAGATACAAAACAGAAATATTGAATAAATACATCTGTCGTTAAAAGTTCTGTCACCCCTCTAAGCATAAAACTTTTATTATAGCTATTATTCAGAACCTACTTTACTCCAGGTAGTCAGAAATTTAACTCTTTTGCTACCCTAATTCCCCACATCCTATAACTTCTATTTCTAGATGATAGCTATGTTTCCTTTTCTGTTTGCTAAATATTGCCTATTAATTCCTAAAGCTTGCTTCTCATCTTTTGTTGCACCTGGAAGGGCCGTAATTGATCTCCTCTCTTTTAGATGTTTATTTATGATATTTTAGGTACTTTGATTATTTTTAAAATTCTTCAATTTTTATATGGTATTCTTTTACCTGCCTACCTACCTACCTACCTACCTACCTACCTACCTACATACCTACCTATCATCTTAGCACTTTTCTTCTAATATATTTTCTTTAATTTCTTTCTCTAATCCTGGAAATTAATCTTATATATCTGTTCTGATTGCATTGATGGTGGAGAGTTGACACTAGCCTGTTGTCCTCCAAGTACTTCTTGCTCTGGTGTGTACTTCAAGACCCTCAGTGCTGGACTATTTATACTATTGCTTATTTTAAATGGATCTACAGAGGAAATTGTGTGGCTTGAGGGACAAGTCTATTCCTCCCAACTAGAATTTAGCTCCAGATTTAACAAAAGGGATACTTGTGAAGCTCTAGTAGTTAGATTAGTTTCAGAAATTAATTTGGAAGATGGCTTTTTTTTTTTTTTTTTTGAAATTCCTTATCCTCATTCACAAAAAGAGTAACTTTTTGTCCCAAGGCAACTGACAACTTCCAGCCCTGTGATTTACTCCTTTTTATTCATAATTATAAATCAAAATTTACTACCTCTGAAACTGGGTAAACTGTTGTGAACATAGGTCTTTTCAATTGTTAAAAAGAATAGTCTATCATGGCTCATGACCATAGAATCATAGAGTCATAGAATATCCTGAGTTGGAAGGGACCCATAAAGATCATCGAGTCCAACTCCTGGCACCACACAGGCCTACTAAAAAATTCAGACCATATGACTAAGAGCACAGTCCAAATGCTTCTTAAACTCTTACAGGCTTGCTGCTGTGACTACATCCCTGGGGAGCCTGTTCCAGTGCATGACAACTCTCTCAGTGAAGAACCTCTTCCTGATGTCCCGCCTGAACCTCCCCTGTAACAGCTTGACACCATTCCCTCAGGTCCTATCGCTGGTCACTAAAGAGACTAGGTCAGCGCCTGCCCCTCCACTCTCCCTCATGAGGAAGCTGTAGACCACGATGAGATCTCCCCTCAGCCTCCACTTTTCCAGGCTGAACAGGCCTAGTGACCTCAGCCGCTCCTCATACAACTTCCCCTCTGGGAACTCTCGAACAGTTTCACGTCCTTTTTGTACTGTGGTGCCCAGAACTGCACACAGTACTCGAGGTGAGGCCGCAGCAGCGCAGAGTAGAGCAGAACAATCACTTCCCTCGACCGACTAGCAATGCCGTGCTTGATGCACCCCAGGATACGGTTGGCCCTCCTGGCTGCTAGGACACACTGCTGGCTCATATTCAACTTGCTGTCAACCACAACCCCCAGATCCTTCTCTGCGGGGCTGCTGTCTAGCATCTTGTCACCCAGTTTGTACATACAGTCAGGGTTGCCCAGTCCCAGGTGCAGGACCCGGCACTTGCTCTTGTTAAACTTCATGCAGTTGGTAATTGCCCAGCTCTCCAGTCTGTCCAGGTCTCTCTGCAAGGCCTTTCCACCCTCAACAGAGTCAACAACACCTCCAAGTTTAGTATAATCAGCAAATTTGCTCAAAACACCTTCTAGTCCTACATCCAAATCATTTATAAAAACATTGACGAGAACTGGCCCTAAAATGGAGCTATAGATATGCTTTACTTCTGGCTGCGTAGGATTTACCACATTTATTTTCTGCAAAAATTTTGTCTTGCACTGAAAACAGAAGCAGCACTTTAACCACTCACCTACTCCTTGTAAACCTTAGACGGGGTATGTTTTTATTGACTCCTATGAGAAATTAACCAACACATGATGTAGTGGTTCCGAATCAGCCATGGACTATTAAATATATTTTTTATTTTTTTTTTATTTTTCACTTGTGAATAAAAATGTAATTGCCTTCAGTAGGCCACCAACTTGTTCAATAACTACCTGTGTAGTCTTCCTATATCTGCTGCTGTCATCCTTCTTTCTTGCATTCCTGCTACTGTTATTTATGGTAAGTTACTATATTATTAGCTTGTTAGAATACAGGTTTTATCTTCTTATGTATTTGTATAGCACCTACAGTGACAAGAACCATGATCTGACATGCTGTATAAATTACAGCAGGAACTCGTGTTGTTCAGATGGTAGATATTGTTTGAGACTTTTAAATAAATACCAAAGATATATTTGTTGCACTGCCAATGATATAGGTAGTTTTGTCTCTGGCTTCTTGAAATAACTAGTTCAAAGCTTATCACTGATTTCAACAAGATTTAGGTCAAGTCCTATATAAATAAACTGAGTAAGGGTTTTAACAAATGGCAGGGCTGGCCTAGTGTGAGTCCCTTTCCTCCAGGCATTTGTTTAATGTGAAGTTGTTTACACTGCAAGGGCCAAAGTAAGAAAAACACCTAACAGTCATCAAAGACCTTTTCAGTTGTATTTGCAGAGGTGGCAGAAAACATACCATTTTAATTTATTAATCTCTCTCTGATGTGCCCTGGAGAACAATGTCTCATAATGGTCTTTGCACAGGGTCTGACCCTACATCTCCCAACAATGCCAGGAGCTCTCCTTCTACATGTTCTCCAGCAGTTCAACACTTGATACCCAGCCATCCAATCCTTTGCCAGCAAAGGATTTTCTTTTCAGGTGAGAAACAACAGCAGCACCTGTCTTACCAGGAGATAAATCTTTGTACAAGTCTGTAAGTCTGCAATCTATGAAAAACTGAACTGGAATTTTTTAAAAACAAGCCAATTTAAACTATTCATATGATATTCAGCTGATTTCAGGCACATGCCATTGAAGTTGGGAGGTCTATACATTTTGCAAATCTCACAAAGTATTTCTGAGTCCCACTGCATGCTTACGAATCTCAAAACAGTTTCACCAATTAAGCCAATGAATCTCAAATGAAAAACTCCAAGTCTTTCACTTGCAAATCCCAACTTTCTTCCTACAATACAATACAGGGATAAGGAAGGATTAAAAAAAAAATAAAAAAGTCAAGTATTGAAGAAATTTTGATTCTCAATATACCTTGTGGCTATATTTGAAAAAAATGAGCATGCAGAAAGTTACTGACATGATCTCAAAAATCCAAAGAGTAAAATTCTTCCAGCAGAAAGGAAAAGAATATGAGGATGAAGTTGCATACTGCCCATGAGGATTTTCTTCTCTCAGTGATATCAGTAATTGTTTGTCCACTCATTGCTTTGGACAAGATCAAAGAATAATGGCATAAACCTACTTTAATCTATGAAAACTGATGCTGTTATTCCCCACAAAAGGTGAATTTAAGTACCATAGCTTGGGATGTATTTATTGCTGGATCTGTGAATCATATATCATTTCAAAGAACCGTTAAACAGAATTTGGTATTGCAGGAGGAAGTCTTCCCTCCACACACTTATAGCTAATTTGAATGACAACAGTATGTAGCATTTAGTGTACTTTTAGACTTGAGAATTATTGCTATGTATTTCAGTGAATATACATTAAATTCTGCATATTCTTGACCTTTGGCATATTCAAAAACTTGTTATTGTTCATTTTTGCAGGAGCTTTTCACATTTTAAATTTGTAGACAAAGTACATTAAAAATGAAGAGAATTTTACATTTACTCGCTTGAATCTGCATGAAAGGAGAGTGTATATCTGCCTGATTTTATGTGCTTAATGCAGCTAGCTGCATATTTTTAGGCATATTGAGTCCAGATACAGATTAGTTATCTTAAGCCACCTTTGCAATCATGACAAGTAGGCACTTCAGTTCATCTAACCAGTTTAAAACAGTCACCTACTTCTGAATTAGCTGAAACATATCTTTGAAATGACTGATTTCTTGCTGTTTACAAAGGAGCTTGAGATCCTGGATATGAACATCTGTACACAGAGATGAGTTCATCTCCAAATTCACAACCTGCATTTCAGATAGGAATTTAAGTTACCTTTTGGATGTGTGTAAACTTGCTATGTTCAAAACTGAAAATGAAGTTTAGAAAGTTTTTCAAATCACCCTGAAGTAAAGAACTACATTTAGATTAATAGCTCTGTAGACACCACAGGCTCTATGAACCATATTCAGAAAAGTGCCTAGCACCAGCTAAGATGCCTCATATATGCTACCTGACTTGACACTTCTATTCTGCTGCAGAAGGACACTGATTTCTTGTAAGACCATTGTTATATCTGTCTACTCGGTGTAGGCGTCTCAGGTACCCAGGGTGTCTCTGCTGCAGTAAAACACCCATTTGTGGACAGCTGAACTGAACGTCAGAGCTTGATCCCTATAAAGAGAGTGAAGATACCCATCTGATACCAAGGCATTACATTGAAGAACCATAAATTAGATGCTCCATCTTAAACTCATTTGACCATATGTTTCCATTTATTTAGATTAAGCCTATCAAAATTCGGAGTTCAAGGGAAAAATGTAGGGTGTCCTGAAGATTCATGAGTATGACTGATTCTGAGCACATCCACACATGAGCAGCACAGCTTGAATGCTGGATTTCCATGGCAAATTTTAGGGGCATGTACAAAAAACACATCAGAATATTACCAAATGTTGAAGAAATATATTTGTTCACAGATACACCCTCAGATTATTCATCATGTGCTCTATACATGGTTTTGCATACTTCAGTCTTTAAGCCTTAGAAACCAACAGTGGGCTCTGGCACATTGTGGATACTTTACATGTAATCTACTTTGTATTTTTCAAAATCTCTTTTTTTTTTCTTTTTTTTTTTTTCTTTTCATAGTTTTTTTTTCTGTTGTAGCCATGGCGCCACAGCCTTACCAATGTACACAAAGTTTGGTACAGAGATAATTCCATAAAGAACCTATGCAAAATGCTAAGTCACTTGCTCATCCTGCTGGTGGAGATGCCAGGTACTGATCATTTTAATGTTAATATTGTGAAGTGAAGCATTCCTCCATATTGTGATAGCATATGGGATAAACCACTTCCAGAAAGCCAAGCCAATGGGGTCCAGCACTACTGATGAAATTTAAGGACTTTATAGCTCTTCAGAGAATATATGCTATCATACATCAAAATCCGCACTCTATTAGAGAACAGACATTCATACAAGTAGTGCAAAGGAGTGGAGTTCAACCTTAAATCAGTTGAGATCCTTGACTATTTAATTCTGTCAGTAGTTTCAGAATAGCTTGCCTGTACATTTTGCTTATGATTTGTTTTATGAAGGTTTAAAGGAAAGCAAAAATGCAGTAGTTTGAAGTGAAAATAATTCCCCCTTTCCCCCCCCACGTAACCAGTGCAATTCCTGATGCATGGAATTAATACAGAATAATGTGCAATCTGCAATTTTACCTAAAGTTCAAAAAACTAAATACATTTTACTTCTTTACACTGTATTGCCTTTCAGTTTGATAAATCTTAAAATATTCCTTTAGGGAAGACAGATATTGGTTACTCTTGCAAAAAGATTTCTTCCCTTGTATTGTGCAATAATCTTCAGACCATCTCACCAAGTTTAAATAAACATTATTTTTAATAATAGATGATGACACACCGACATGGTAAAAAAAAAACAAGGTAACCGATGTATTATTCAAGTGCACAATACACAGCCATTTGAAGCCAATCAGGTTGTTGATTTTATTGAGTTCAATGTCTTTGGATCAAACTCTAGTATTTACAGGAGATTTTATTTGTAAGGCATTTAGAAACAAGTTCATATAAGATTTTACAAGTGGCATGAATGTTCAGCATGCTGATAAATGTAACTGAACAGACAATGCATAAATAAACATTTATAGGTCAATGTTTATCATATTGCATAATGAAACTTTGTAGAATTTTCCGTTAAAAGATTTTTCATCACAGTTATATCATTTAAAAAGAAATGTTTCCACTTACTGCTTAATATCCAGACCGGCAGGGAATTAAATATCGGTAGCAAAATTAAATGTTGGTATTTGATCAAAGAAAATTATCTTCTAAAAATTTTGCTATACTGCTGCAGTGTTCTTACTGACACTATATTTTGCCAAAGTAGTGAGACTGAACTAAGAATTTTATTGAACAGCATTAGATGGCACTCTTGGATGTGTTGTACAAGGAGCATCGAATGTACCAAAATTCAGAAAATGGTATGCTAGACTAAAAGCTGTTTCTGTGGATGTACTTGGCATCCTTGTTTAAATGGGTTTAGATCCCCCAAATTCTGTCATCTATCACAATAATAAAGCTCTGGTCTGAATAGTGCAAAAGGAAATATTAGGATAGATTTTCTTCAGACCCATATTCTTTAGAATAATGAGAATACTTTTTTTTTTTTTATTTATTATTATTAAATAGGTAAACAGATGCAGGTACTTTTCCTGGTCTTTTCTCTGTTTTTTTTTTTTTGTTTGTTTGTTTTGTTTTGTTTTGTTTCTCTGATTTTGTAAATAGCCACATATTCTGTTAAGGCCTTAACAGATTTTTTCTGTTACAGTCCCCTAGAATATCAATTCTGTTGCATCAGCCCCATGGAAACTATGTTTCCTTTGAAATTCCTTTGTTTCCTCCAAAATTATCCATTGTCCCCAGTCCTGAGGTAAACCAAAAGAACATTCAGAGAACAAACAAGAGGAGCAAAGACAGCTTCATATCACACTTTTTCTGTATGTAGGCTCCTCCAATTATGTCAGCTGCCAATATACGTTTTAGCATCTGGTCATTACATACAATTTTTGGCCATAGATTTTTATCCTTGTTTGGCGTCCTTGCAATAGTGACCTTGAAATCTGGTGGACCGTCACTGAGATGCTGGAGGCTACTTATCTAGACAATACATTCAGGGTTGGAAATAACAATTTTTATCTGGTCTGCTCATTCTTTGATGTACTTCAGGCTCAGTGTGTAGATCATTCATTCATTCTCCAGATTTTTTATATACATGAACTTCCTGTGGGCTGGTGTTTCTAGAAAAGGGTTTTAGCATATTAGCTGGAATACAGATCTGAGATGTGTCTGCTGAGGTCACATTTATGGGTGTATGGAATGAAAATAGGCATGAGATTGCCACCACAAGTTAATGGCAATGCTTAGTGCAACACAAATCAGGAGTGAGGTTTTAAAGTAAATACTACTACTATTAAATAATATATATATATAATAATATATATATATATATAAATATACTAGTAAATACTGCTATTATCCGTGCATACTACAACTCTCACAGTGGAAAGGTGTTGAGTAATGTGGACTCCTCATGGATAAAACTCAACTGGAGAACGAGCTGCAGCTCTCACCTGATGCACTCAATCAGTCCTTTAGACCTGGCTAAATACTCATAGTACAAAGGTGACAGCACAAGTAAAAGAAAAAAAAATTAAAAAAGGAAAAAAAAATCCTTAACCTATTAACCTAAAAACAAAAACAAAACACTTCTGAATAGCTTATCTATGCTTGGAATAAATAAGTTTATTTATTTTCTTAACATTATATTAGCATTAACATTATTAGTAATACCACCTAGCTCCTGTGTAGATCTCAGTAGATCACACGGTGCTTTACAAGGTTCCTGTCCATTATTCCTACTGTACAGCTGCAGAAAATAGACACAGAAAAGATGAAGTGACTTCAGAAAGGTCACCTTGCAAGCCTTTATTAGAGTCCCAAATTAAACCAAAGGCAATGCAATTACACTCCAGTACACTATCTACTACACCATAATTTCTTTTGGCAAAAGCCATTTGCCTGGTCTATACTATATAAAATACCTGATTATTGGGATTTATTACTACTGATTTATGCATCTGTTTCTTGTTAGTGGAGCAAATATTTGTATGGGAAAAACTGTGATTTTATAAAACATGATATAAATTTATATAAAGTAACCCAGCTCTGACTACATCCTGGAAGCAGTGCAACTCCTCACTAGCATGGCTGTCTAGATAGGCTTACATATCTTATTTTGCTAACAAGGATAGATCGGGTATGTTTGCACGCACTGTGAGTATGAGGAAGACATAACATAAAGGATAATCTTGACACTCACTGATCTTTGAAGGAAGAAAAACTTACCCAATATGTCCACATACATTCCTGCAGCTTGATTTGTAATTGACTTATCATTGGTGCTTTGGATGAAGCAACACCTTAGACTTATAAAATACATCAAACAGTACACAAAAGTCCAGATTATAGGTACCCAGAGAGGTAAAAACATCAATAATCCAGATCTCTATATTTCAGTTTTCCTTTCTCTTAAAAGGGGGAGCAGTGATTCTTGTTTCTAAATAACTTGGAAAAACCTAACTAGAAAGTGCTGAATAAGATCTACATAATCTATTTTCATAAATGAAAAATTACATCGACCTAAAATTTGCTAAAAATGCTGCTAGCTTGTTCAATGTTCAAATGAAGAAATTTTAAAACACATTGAGGAGCCACCCTTCGCAAAATAAATTTTTCCAAGTGACTAAAAGTTTCAAAATCAGATGATTGCCAAAAACTTTTAGTGACTTTAACATATTTAGGTTCAGAAATATATGCAGAGCCTGATCCGATGGTTGATCCAAACTGCGCCTTAGAATACTTTTCACAATGGAAACTGACAGCTCTCATATAAAGAATTCATGGGCTACCTGTTCACAGGGACAATATAGGTAAACCTCTTTCAAGGACAGTAAACTTTTCAAATGACTGAACATTCTGGATTACACTGAAAACAGTACCTTGTTTTAGTGCAACAATCCTTCTGTGTAATTTTAGGAATATACATAAATAATGAGGGAAGCTGAGCAGGGAAAATCTCGGTCAGTGATACAGCAATTGGATTGACAAGAGCATACGGGAGGACTGTGCAATAGAAAAGCTGATAAACAAACATAAAAGCCTAGCAAGGAGTCAACAGACTACACAGAAAGAGTATTTTTTTTCTGCCTCATGTTTTACATAAGACAGGATGAAACAACCGTTTAAAGATCAGTTAGAACAGTTAGAAGCCCAGTCTTCTTCCATACAGGGCTTTGCTATCACGTCAAGATGTGAATGTCTTTGAGCTACACCTGACTTCAACAGGTTGCTTTCATTTTCATTCAAATATTTCTGATTTAAAATTGTAGACTTCATCTGCACAAATTAAAAAAAAAAAAAAAAAAGAAGATAAAAATGCAGTATTCTTGTTGTATTGTATGCATAACTGTATGCATAAAAAAAATGCTCAAGGAAAAAGGAGGTGACATTATTTTCCTATTCCTATACAGAGTCAAGTATCAAACTCTGTTTTCCAACAACTTTGATTACTTCAATGAACAGAGTAGTACATAAGAAAAGCTTCCTATCCCTCAATTAAAGCCTGCAGCCATGTAGTAGAACCACCTAACTCAAGCTTCTGATATCTTTTTGGATGTGGGAGAAACATAAGGTGGGGGTCAGCTCTCTTAGTATTGCATACTTACATTTGCTTTAGCTGTCTAAACATCATTTACAATAAATAAACAAAAGTAAGAATTCCTCGGAAGAGTTGTCTCAACTTAAAGTATTTTTCTAAAGTAGACCAGCTGAATCAGGCTCTTAAACAACCCATATTTCAATCAGTATTAAAAGTGGAGTTCAATTGTCTCAGACCCTGTCATGTACATAATAAACAGCTGAAGCTACATGAGATTAATTCCATTCATGAGTGACCTAACCCTGAGGCTACAGTGGGATGGAATGTTATTTTTGGACCAAAATAAATCCATTACATACCCAAGATCTTTTCCTAATTGAAATTGGCATGTTCTCATGCATTTTTTTTAAATGGTCTACCACTTTCCAGCACAACTTTTTCTTTTATTAGACCAAAAAAATCTTCAATTAGCTCTCCCAACAAGTATAAAAGTGCCACAGTGACTTGTCCTCAATGGGTCTCCCAGCTCCAGTGCCATTATATACTCAAATTTTGTGAATTGCTATATTCTATGCAGTTGTGTGCAGTATACTTTAGGATCATGGTTCTGTATGTGGATGTTCATAAGGAATATTCATACATATATATATACAATGTTATTGAGGGGGAACATATATCACTTCTCTGATTTTAAATTTTATTTTCAGTACATAGACATATTCAGAGAAATGCTCTGTTTTTCCACTAAAAAAACTCCATCATTAACAAAAAATATGTATTTTTAAAAATTATTACTGAAAGGTTTTGTTTTCCTGTGTCTGTAAACTCAAAAGATGATAGCCTTAAAAAAAAAACTGAAAAATTCCAGAAAAATAGAAAGATAAAATAGCTAACTCCAAGTTTTAGTTATTTTTAGAGCTCCTGAATTTCATTTGCAACCTAATTTAGATTAAGGCCAAAACACTGGTAACGCTCCTTAGAAACTCTTCCAATCCTTGATAATGTGCTGAAATTCTGTGGAAATTTCCATATTTGACTTTTTTTTTTTAATAGACATAAAATGAGTTCAAGTTCAATTTGAAAATAATAGTAATAATAAAAAATAATAATAATACTTCATATTACACAGGAGAAAGACCAAAACTCTAAAGTAACTAATGGAAATTATTCTCAATTTAAAAAATAAATCAGAGAACTGGATTACTTTTCAAATAAGCCTTAACCTCACAGAGGACTACACAAAATTGAAAGAAAAATCTATGAACACCATGCAATGGAACATCTGATATTCAAATGATCTTCCAAATAGTCTTTTGCATGTTGCTGTTGTTGTTCTTTTAAATTATTTGTTGCTTGTTTGTTTGCTTGTTTGTGTTCTCTTTGTTTTTGTCCTAGGCCAATTCTTGAGTTCATGGGTTTCAGGCAATGGCTTTACAGTCCTGCTTTCGCCCACAATCCAAACAGGTAAATCTCATATTCATTTAAATATCTCAAGAAAAAAAAAAAAAGAAAAAAAAAAAGAGAAGGGAGACCCAAGTAAACACAACATAGAGTTAGATAATCTCCATAGATATGCTAAAGCTTTTCACATTCATGAACAATGGATTTTTGTAACAATTCTTCATTTGCATTGTATAAACTGCAATCTTTGCTTTGTTGGCAGAAACAGTTTGTATTCATGAACTGTTGTGATTGTGAATAGTTTAGTACTGCTTAGAATTTCCTTTTTCACTCTAAATGCCAATAGAATAGAAAGACAAAGTAGTGATATTAGGCTAACATAACACACAAGCTCTTGTTTTGATTACTCATCTGTCTGCTAGCCATTATGTTTGCCCACCCATCTACTTTCTGCCTGTTTTACTTTGCATAGTCTTGTGGAGCAGCCAAACCAGCCAGTTATTTTTCAAAGCGGTTCATAGTGCTGATACTAGAAAATGAAAGATTATGTGTAAAACAACAGCAGCGTATTTGAGGGAGGGAGGTAGAAAAGATACAGTTTCAATTCTCATTCTTAATGACTTTTAAGGGGTAGAATAAAAACTTGCATCTGTAACACGTTTGTGAAATTACAAAAACATTTTCCAGCTTCATATAGGACCATGGCCAGATTTTTAAACTCACTCCCTGGCAGGTTTGGAGCAGGTGCTTAAATGTGTTATGATCACGTTTGAAACTCTGCCTTTAATTTCTCCTTCAAAATCATGATGTAAATGTTTGTCAGGGAAAAACTCTCACTGTCATTGGCAGGCTCAATATTTTGACACTGAAATTTTCTAACTTGAGTGCCCCAAATTAGACATCAAATTTCAAAGGTCATATAATTAAAGAATTTCTGGTATTCAGAGTTGTTGAACATTTCCAGTTCTTGCCGGCTTCTGTAAAAGCAGTCCCATGAGCAAACACCTCACACGGGAGAGTGGGAGCCATTCAAGCATCTCTGTCTGCTAACAAACACTAAATATACCTCAAAACCTGAATGGTACAGAAAGGTAACAGTGAAGCCGGAAAAAAAAAAAAAACAAAACTCCCAAACAACTTGTACATTTTCATGTGTACATTTTCATATTAATTAAAGCTCTTTTTTTTTTTTTTTTTGTAAATAGCTGTAAACAGGACTATTCACAGAGATGAGATAGCAGATTCTGATCTATTCATCACCCATAACTAGGAAGACTCAGATGAACTCATCCCAGAAAATATTAAATTTATGCAAGGAAATTACATATTATTAATCCACCAGTATTTAAAGCACTCTTTCGGCAACCTGCTTTATATCAGATGTATTTGTTTAAAATGTTTCATGTTTCTAAAGAATATATTGGTAAGACTGTCTAGTGTTACTCTTGACTCACTTGAAATGTACATCCCACTGAAGAGCAGGAATTTGTTAGATGATGCTATGTGGAGAAATGTGAACAGTTGATTAGTTCTGATAACTGAAACTTCTAATTCAACATGAAACACTTGACTTTATTGTAGAGATTCTAAATCTGCAGGGTTTTGTTTATTTGTTTGTTTTTAATTTCATTTAAGCAGCTGTTTAAATTCAAGTCCTTTTTATTTATTTTATTTTTTTATTTTTTATTTTTTGAAAAGCAACGAAGTCAATTCATATATGTAAGAAAATCAATGACCTTGGCTAATTAATCATTTGTTAAATATGTTGCGGTTCATTCCTGTCCTGTTTAGAAATAGTTTTCCATCATCTACTTCAAACAGATTTTGATTCTCCTGCAAATCATCCATTTATTCTTCTGAAACTCAGAGCACTGAAAATATTAAGATGGATGATTGAGTAATGCTCACATATGACACTTCAGCAGAGCAATACCATTTTGGGGAAACATGGTGGTTACTTTGGGTATACTACTGAGGTTCACATAGAAACAACAGAAAAAATATAAGCCTTCCCAAGGAAGGAAGGAAGTGTGCAAGAGTGGAGTCATTGTACATATCAACATTTCTGAGTCTTTGAGCACAAAATGAGTGATTTGGAAACTGCAAAAATAGTTAAGCTGTATTTGAATCAGATGTATACTTATGTCATGAAAAAAACAACAACAAAACACTTCCTATTGCATCAAGTCTGTGAAAGAGTATATTTAATGAACATAATGACTTGGAAAATTGTTTACAAATCTTTTGAGTCCATTATAAGTAATGCTATGTCAAAGGTGATTGTTATCTATGAGGGGGAAATGTAACAGGAGGTGTTAAGATTATGCTTTATGAAATGTTTTTCATACATAGATTTCAAAAATCTCTGCAGAAGATTATACATTAACCAGATCTTCGATATAACTTCAGAGAGCTTGAGGCAAGTCATATAGCAGGTTAAAGGCAGGGATGTGAATAGAGCTCAAGCAATTGAAATGGGGTGAGTGAAACCCTCTCTCTGATACAAAAGAATAAGGTCTTTTTTTTTTTTCCCTCTTTTTAGGTTTTAAAATTTTAACATTTCCCATTCCACACTCTAAACATGAGACCTCCACACTGAATTTTAAGGTATTTGTGTGTAATTACAATTTTCCAAGAATTTGGACTTAATGACACTGTTGGAAGATCAGTCTCTGAGACTTCAGACTTCTTGCTATAATGCTAGATTGTCAACTTGTCAATCTCATTTCAGATCTACAGCAAACATTGTAGCTGTGATTAGCTAGTAGAAACAAAAAGATCATGATGCTTTTACAAACCTGTCTTCTGTAGTCCAGTCTTTGACTGACGGTGAATTATTTTTAGAATTTAGCAATTGATAGCATTTTTCTTAAGCTTTGGTGGGCATACCCTGATCCCATTGCCCATGCAGTTAATAAAGGTGTTAGAGCACCTTTACAACTGTCTCTCATGTACATTATTCATTTAACATTACACCAAACCCAATACTTTCTTTTTCCCCTATAGAAAGCAAGTTCCTGTTGAAGTGTAGATTGAGTGACATGCAGAAGCTTTTGCTATTGTGTGACCTCCTGACACTGAGTAATGAAACCAGTCTTCAGTGTTTGTATAAAGAGAACATTCAATTTTCAGGGAAATGTCAGTAAGATTATTTTCTTTTCTTCTCTTTTATTTTTACTTTTTTCTTTTATTTGCATTTTTTATCATTGTCTAGTTCCAATGTTTATTTCTACGCTGTATTTTTGTGTGTATTTTCGCTGTATTTTTAGGTAACAATGAATTCTTCTGAAAAAAATATACTGTAGTTTTGACATTCGTTTCTATCTTTTGAATAATTTTGCTTTTAACCAGGAAAGAGGGGCAAAATGGAAACACGATATAGGTAAACAAGAAAAATATCTCTCTAGTAGTCATAAACTGACATTTTATATATGCAGAATGCTAACCTATGTGTACTTTCAGGCTATGGAATGTAGCCTTGCAACTCACAGAGGAAATTGCTAATACATGGGATCTGTATTAAGACTATGTTCACATACCAGCACCAAAACAAAACCAACTGCACAAGATTCACATAGACTTAAGAAAATGTAGTTCATCCTTACTGGTAAAGATGACTCTGGATCGATTTCCAGTGGTTCTTTAGCATTCTTTTGTAATCTAATTATGATGATTGGATCCTCCTCAAATTACTGATTTTTCTGTGTGACTGTTGAAAGGGGAGGAAGAGAGGAGAAGGACTAGAAAAACCTATATTGTTTGGTATTGTTATTGTCCCTCACTGAAGAATAATGTAGAAAATATAATTGCACTGAAAAAGACTGCATGCTAGTTTAGTTACCTGTAAAATTGAAAGCAAAATCAAGCCCAGATTCATCATGGTCCACTGGCAAATGCCCAGCTAAAAGAAAGAGTGTGTTCAAAGTTCCTCAGGCATATGAAAGAAACATCTCAGATCTCTGGGCTGAATGTCCACTATGGTATATTTCATCCACTTGTGGGAATATTTTACCATTTTTTAACCCTTTTAACCTTTTATTCATGGATGGTGTTTTTCTATGTGCAAATTAAAAGTTCATTAGCATCAAAAATAAAAGACAAGTGCCCCACTTCAGGACATATGTCCTGATTATCTTAATAAGGAACAATTCTCTTTGTCTCAAAAGACTTATAAGAATTTAATGTAAAGTAGAACAGCACTAGTGGGAAGAACTAAGCAAGAATGACCTCAGAGCACCCTTGTGTCAGATTAATTCTCCTGAGAAGTCAGATACCTGCATTCTAGCCTATTTTCCAGGGGAATATGAACATTTTAATAAAATAGAACAGTGTCAACAGGAGACACTGAGCATATTCTTCCCTAGAACGTGCTTTTAGGTCCTAACTTTTGGATATGCTTATTGAAGTGTCTTCAGATTACAAATGTCTGAACTGCAAAATATCACTGGACAAATAAATTATTTAAAAATTTATGCAGCACATTTAAATTTGAAGAGTTTCAGGATGTTCAACACTGCCTTTTTCAGGGAGAGGGAAGATTCTAAGTGAAAAGCAAACCCATTGAATCTAACAGTTGTAATAGGAGTTGTATTTATTACAGATATTATTTAGAGTCTCTTTGCTGGTACATGTAGATGTGAGGACTGGAATCCTGGTCTCACTTTAGATCTAACTTCAGAAAGAATAGGTAGTTTTATAACTTGACTTAACTAACATCTTTTAGACATCTGCAATGACATCAGCGGAGGCCTTCTATTGCTTGTCTCCTTTGACTACTCAGAGTTTAAACTGTTATACTGGATGTTAGGCAAGGTGAATCCATGTAGGAAATGTACACTTCTGAATCCCATACCATCTAACCCATCCACTGAGTTTAATTCAAACTTCCTACTCATTGTTCCTTCCACAAGGGCCATTTCAAAGCTGACTTGAAAACCATCTTGCCCACCCACACACTCTGAAGACCTGTCCAGTCCCTACAGATTACTGCTACTTTGAGCAGTTTTCTCTTGCTGACTGAAGAGCGTCATGCCTACCATTTACTTAATAACCCTACATATCTGGAGTTCAGCATAACAAGAACTGGCACGAACTAAAAACTTAATCTGAAACAGATGAAGACATACTCTTTCTTGCAGTGAATTGTGTGCAAAAAGGGGATTATGTAAGGTGGACAGGGTAGCCAAAAGAAAACGTAACAGAAGAGAGTGGTAGTTGCTGAATAAACAACCTTGCTGCCTTAAGAGTTGAGCAAGGAAATAAATATGCTGCCAATGGGAAAAATAACCTTCCTAGTTCTGTCTTAATGACACCCAAGAGCAAAATTATAAGTATATTCAGTATTTAATTTAATTTAATTTAAAGCTTGGCCACTGCTATAATCCTTGCAAGAAGTATTGAATTAGTTGGAAAAGACAGCAAGCTTAAAATGATGTGCGTACATATGTTTCTGAGAAGAAATGGACTTAAAGGTGTGCATAAGTGGGTGGTAAAACAGGACCTGGTAGACAGTATATAGGAACTTCCTATTTAGTTCTCTGCATTTCAGAAATAATACAGTGCTTTTACAATATGACCCTGAATCTCTGGAATCAAAGGGGATGTGACTAATAACCGCAGTGCACACAGAAACTATCCATTAAGGGTTGATTAAAACTCATTCAAACCACAAAACTCTTGTTAACATCAAGCTTCAAACTGCCAGAGAACTGATTAAGAATATGTCCTTCATTTCATTCCAATATTTCAAGCCATTTTACAGACAGACAATCACAGAAGTACTCATGCATTCATTATGCACTGAGATTCCCACCAACACAAAAAGTTGTGTGGTGCTCTGTGTCAATGTGAAGTCACAAATATTAGCAAGGAGTGAAAATCTAAACCATACAAGTGCAAATGCTACCATTCCATATAGTCATCCCAGGTTGTCTTACTGTATATTGCTGGTCAGTATCATAAGAAAATAAGGCATATAGTAATGATATTTCCTTTTGCACAGGAAAAGCAGATTCCATGCAAGATAGCATATCCTAGTTTCCTAACTTTTAACTATTTCTTCTTCCTGAATACATCATTTTTCTATTGACCTCCAAGCTGAGAAAACCTGTTTTAATGCTGTGAGACATTAAAAATTCAGAATTATCTACTGCTGCTTTGAAACATCTTTGTAGCATTTCCTCTTCCTTATTTTTCTGACAAAGTTTTTATATCTTGTAGAAATGTCTTTTTGTGTCTGACTTCATCTTTACCAAGTGCTTTCCATCAATATCAATGAATTTCTTAAATGACCTTCAATGTGAGAGGAATTTATTCCTAAATGTCTTGTGATAAATCATAGTAAAACTACTTCAAGGTGTATTGTTAAACTTCATGGATAAGTATGTAAAGATCATGGAAGAGCTATCCCTATGGTTTGTGTATGAGGTTATCTAGACTGACCACAGCAGAGCGTCCAAGAAAAAATCGTATGGAAGGTATGTTCAAGATCATGGGCTCCTCTAACAAGAAATGTTCCTCAGATTCAGTTTCTTTCTAGGCTGGTATCTTTTCCACTGCATTTGATTTAGATATCCAGACACAAAAGTCATATGTTTAAATGAGTCAGATGTTGGTGTGGAATTTATCTTGCCTCTTAACCCAGCCAGATGCAGGAACTTACAGTGGATGTTTCATCAGTGCTATAAGCCCTTATAAATAGTACAACTATAATTTATGTTGGTCTATTTGCCTTCTACATACACAAGCACCTATACATATATTGCTCCCTGCCCCTGCTGCTGTATAATTAATATATAGAATGAATATGTACATGAAATAGGAATCATCCTAAGACACCCTACCCAATAACTGCTTACGGGTTGGTTTGCAGTTAGCATTGAAATCTCTCTGCATTCTAGAAGATTACAAGGTCATTGCAGCACCTAAGAAATACTTTTCTTCACCCCAAAATGCTTGATTAAATTCTGAAGCTCAAGGTAGAATTAGCTGCAAATTTGGGCCAGGATGCTCCAAGAGATCAAACTGAGATTTAATTGAAAACTACTGGCACAGCACAAATTATAGGCATTCTCCTCTTGAAGTAACTCTTCTGGTGTATAATTACTTAAAATAAATTTGACAGCGCTTATTGTTTAACCATTGTCAAGCTAGTCAAAGCTACCCAGACATCGGGGGCATGGGGGGAGCAGGGAATGACACACTGTGAATTTAATATTGCTCAGATTTATGTTGCTGGTTTTCTCCTGGCCTCACAGTTAACAAGTAAACACTTCTATGACAGAGCGAGCAAAATAATAGTAATAACAACAACAACAATAATAAATATATGAACATCTCTACAAGCTGCAGCTTTATACAGTGGACTTCACAGGATTTGGGGCACTAACTCTTATCTTTCAGTGTGAAGAATGGAAGAATAAAGTAGGAAATAGGCAGGAAGTACAAATCTGTTTTTTGTTTCCCTTAGTTCCAATTATTTGATTAGATTCGATAGAATTATTTGATGCTTTGACATTCCTTACATTAATATGCATAAATGACTGCACATTCAAGTGTTCTCAATACTGAAATGTAGATCCTCTAAATCAAGAGATAGTTCTTACTAAATGTATTATTCCCTCCTATACTTGTCCTGCAAGTGAAATCTTGCAAAGCTATTACAGAAACTCTGATAGAAAACAGTTATTTTATAATATTCTTAGCAAACTCACAGTGCCTTAATATCCCCTGTGATTAAGATCATTGTCCTTTCTTCCAAAGTTTCAAAAATCCAGTAGGTTTTATCATTAAATATTGTAAAAGAAGAATATGTTGTTATAATTGTGCCCTGAATTGTATCATATATGAAGATACACTGAATACTAAAATGAGAGGATTAGATTCACATAAGGGGCAAATTTGTTCTTTTTATATCATTCTTCAGTGCACACTTCTTCTACTAGGCAGTATTTTTAGGATTGAGCCTAATATTCGTAACATATTAGATTAAAAGAGCGCTCAACTTAAAATCTGTGTATTTTATCAGGTTATCTAAGTCACTGTGCTTATTATAGGCAGGTTATGCTTTGAGTAAGATTGCAATGTGGCAGACAGTGACCCCCAAGTTCCTTTGTATAGTGGATTATGAGCTGGTAGTTTAGGATTTTTACAGCTACTGGACCTATTTTATTTGATAAGGGAATTTCTACTTCAACTTTTAAGTATAAAAGAAAAACTCTAACACCTTAAGTTACTCTGAAAGAAGAGAAAGGAACCATAGTCTGCCACCAAGACAGGGTTCATCATTCAAAGTTATGTAGTGAAAACAGAATGGAAGAAAGAATAGAGGATTGCCCAAGAGAGCAAAAGCTTGAGGTGCATCCAAAATATATTGCTCTCATCAGTAGTGTCGCACACCACAGCTGATCCAGACAGTGGCTAAAGGGAAACTATAAAGACATATTCTTTCCTTATGAAACGTGAGATACTGAGCAAGTCACTTAAATGCTTCAGAAACCTTGGAAAACAGAATATCACAGAGAAGGGCCTCATTCTACTCACACTGAAAAACATCTGAATGCCAAATCCCAGGTGGATTCCATGTATTTAGAAAGTGTGAATTACATATTAGTTAGGCAAACAAGTCCTTACTCCTTGCTAAAACAGTTGGATCTGGACAGAGGGTAGCAGAAGCACCAGGGAACTGCCATGATTCCAGCAATCTCTTCTTTAGAGCAGCAGTTTGATGGCAAGTCACAAAAGCCACACAGACTACACAGGGAGAAATTGGAGAGACCTGGAATTAGAATTGCCCACATTAGACATGGGCAAACACCACTGATTTGTGTTTACCCTCAATTACACCACTGTTGTGGAGACAAACAGGATATTTATGACAGTGCCTACCCTGGCCATTACTGCTGTGCATGAAGCATGTGACAGCCCGTAACAGAGATGTGAGGTGAATGCAAGATGCTCTGTAATGAATAAGGGATTGGATGCCGTTAAGCCTCTGCCAGCACCAGTCTTGAAAATATTAAGAGAAATAATGAAATATAATTAAAAAATAATTTTCTTCTAATGAAACTAAATTAGCCATTAAGCTGGTGCTGCTGTGTAGGAAAATAAAATGTAGGAGCCTCAGCATCAGGATGGTTTCACGCTTAAGGGACAAACAGGGCCACTCATTAAACTCACCAATGCTACTCACCTCCAGAGCAACAGGTGGGGTGCAGAGGTGAGAGGATAAACCTGCTCCAGTGAGGGAAGGCTGCAAAGTGCATAGTACAGGGCTGGATGCCCAACAGCTCCTTTTCTGCTACAGCTTTGTTATTGGCCCTTCCCCATGATGTTAAGCAAACTTTCTCTTCTCCTCCTTCTATCATGTATCTGTCTAGAGTACATATACTGATGGATTGCAGTGTCAGAGTTTGTATAACTGTTGGGCTCAGTTAGAGAAATGTCATTTTCTCAAAGAGTTGGAGCATGGGAAGTCCTTTAAGAATTAACAGCAATGAGCTGAATGATCATGGTGGATCCCTTATGTCCTCTCTCTGTGAAGAGTTCAGCTGCTCCAGTTTTCCGTCCTACTTATTTGATTTGTCACTTAGGATACTGAGATGGTGAACAGTAATTTTCTAACAGTATGTTGTGGTTTAACCCGGCCGGCAGCTAAACACCACACAGCTGTTTGCTCACCCTCCCCCCTCCCTCTCTGGGATGGGGGAGAGAAATGGGAAAGTGAAGCCTGTGAGTTGAGATAAAGACAGTTTATTAAGACAGGAAAATAATAATAACAATAATAATAATAATGATAATAGTACTACTAATAATAATGTGTATGAAACAAGTGATGCACAATGCAATAGCTTACCACCCGCTGACCGATGGCCAGCCTATCCCCGAGCAGCCGCCACCCCCCCACTGGGTAGCTACCCCTGTATATTGTTTAGCATGATGTCAGGTGGTATGGAATACCCCTTTGGCCAGTTTGGGTCAGCTGTCCTGTGTCTGTCCCCTCCCAGCTCCTGCTGCACCCCCAGCCTGCTCGCTGGCAGGACAGAGCGAGAAGCTGAAAAGTCCTTGGCTTGGTGTAAGCACTGCTCTGCAACAATTAAAATATCAGCATGTTATCAGCACTCTTCTCATCCTAATCCAAAACATAGCACCCTACCAGCTACTAGGAGGAAAATTAACTCTGTCCTAACTGAAACCAGGAAAGATATCCACCCCTTATTCCATACCATTTATGTCATGCTCAGGTTACACTCTTTCCAATACATTCTAATTAATCACCATTTTCATCTATGGTATATAGCAATCATGGTAGTGATGACATACATTATTATATAATAATTAACATACTACAATTCAACTCATGGGCTATTCTCACCCAGTATCAAATCCCCTTGAGGTACACACCGGACCTCCCCATTCTTTTGCATTACCCACCAAGTGCATCCAGGTCCCTGAGCAAAAGCAATTCCACGAATGGGTTTGCCTTTTCCTGAGGCAGGAGTAGCCCAGACTGTTTTACCCAGCATGTTTCTTACGTGCACTACAGGAACTTTATCCCCTTCTACAGTGCGTAACAGGTTTGATTGGGCAGGTCCAGCTCGGTTGGCAGATCCCCTGGTATTGACTAACCAGGTGGCCTTTGCCAAATGTGTATCCCAATTTTTGAATGTCCTAGCACCCATTGCTTTCAGTGTAGTTTTAACAGTCCATTGTATCGTTCAACTTTCCCGGAGGCTGGTGCATGATAGGGGATGTGATACATCCACTCAATACCATGTTCTTTGGCCCAAGTGTCTATAAGGTTGTTTCGGAAATGAGTCCCATTGTCTGATTCGATTCTTTCTGGGGTGCCATGTCACCACAGGACTTGCGTTTCGAGGCCGAGGATAGTGCTCCAGGCGGTGGCATGGGGCACAGGATATGTTTCCAGCCATCCGGTGGTTGCTTCCACCATTGTAAGTACGTGGCACTTGCCATTGCGGGTTTGAGGGAGTGTGATGTAATCAATCTGCCAGGCCTCTCCATATTTATATTTCAGCCATCGTCCTCCATACCAAAGAGGCTTTGACCGTTTGGCTTGCTTGATTGCAGCACGTTTCACAATCATGAATAACCTGTGCTATAGTGTCCATGGTCAGGTCCACCCCTTGATCACGAGCCCATCTGTATGTTGCGTCTCTACCTTGATGGCCTGAGGTGTCATGGGCCCATCGGGCTATAAATAATTCACCTTTATGTTGCCAGTCCAGGTCCACCTAAGCCACTTCAATCTTAGCAGCCTGATCCACCTGCTGGTTGTTTTGATGTTCTTCAGTAGCCCGATTTTTGGGCACATGAGCATCTACATGGCGTACCTTTACAACCAGGTTCTCTACCCGGGCAGCAATATCTTGCCACAATGCAGCAGCCCAGATGGGTTTGCCCCTGCGCTCCCAGTTGTTCTGCTTCCATTGCTGTAACCACCCCCACAGGGCATTTGCTACCATCCATGAATTAGTATAGAGATAGAGAACTGGCCATTTTTCTCGTTCAGCAATATCTAAAGCCAGCTGAATGGCTTTCACTTCTGCAAACTGACTTGATTTATCTTCTCCCTCAGCAGCTTCTGCAACAGAAGGGTCCTCTGAGAGACCGGGCAAGGTAGACAATTGTTTAATGCCCTCTGTCTCTAAGGCAGCTATGCCAAAAGCCCACCAGAACCCTTTTGGGTCCTTGAAATATCCTTTTCTAAGATAGTCTATGCCAAGAATGCACGGAGCTTCCGGGCCAGTCACAATACGGTGCTTTTGCCACTCATTACCGGTTAGATTCACTTCAGCCTCCAATACAGTTAACTGCTGGGATCCCCCCATCACGCCATAAATACAGATGGGCTCTGGCCCTTTATAGCTTGATGGCATTAGAGTACATTGTGCACCGGTGTCTACTAAAGCCTTATACTTCTGTGCGTCTGACATGCCAGGCCATCGAATCCACACAGTCCAATAAACTCAATTGTCCCTTTCCGCCCCCTGGCTGGAGGCACGGCCCCTCTAGTCCTGGTCAGAATCTTCGTTTCTGTGTTTAAAGGACTGCCTGCTGGAAGTTGGAGCAGCAAACTTTTCAGAGAACCCCTTTTTTCCGATTGTTTTCTTTTGTAAATCACGTACCTGTGCCTCTAGGGTCGCGGTAGATTTTCCATCCCATTTTCTCATGTCCTCTCCATGGTCACATAGGTAAAAACACAGGGTGGCACGGGGTGTGTACCCACCATATTGTTTTCCTTGCACGGATGAACGCTTACCCCTAATAGCTGAGACACTGGTTTGTACAGGTGGGGAGGAAAATAAACTCTCTTTAAGTTGGTGGACCTCTTCAGAAAGTTTCTCCAAAATATTCTCTTTTAGTTGGTGGACACTGGTTCGTTCAGGTGGGGGGGAAGATAAATTCTCTTTAAGTTAGTGGAACTCTTCAGTAAGTTTCTCCACAGCCGAGACGCAGGCCTGTAGCGAAGAGGAGAGACTTTCTTCATACTGCCGGAGTTGTTTAGCCACTTCATCCACTGTGGGTTCCTCATCCTCTTTCCAGGCCATTATTGCCAATGAGCTGGCGTATGATGATGGTGCACTCTGTACAAATTTCTGCCACATGGGTCATGTACACCGGACTTCATCTGGATCTGTGGATATTTGTGCATCATCTGGGTACTTATAAATCACCTCCCGTACGGCTAATTCCCTCAGGTACTGAATTCCCTTCTCCATGGTGGTCCACCTGCCTGGTAGACATACAACTTCTTCCTTGAAGGGATACTTTTCCTTCACAGCTGACAGGAGACGCCTCCAGAGGCTGTGAGAGCGTGCTCCATCTCCAATTGCTTTGTCAAAGCCTGCGTCTCTAGCAAGGGATTCCAGCCACCTGGCTTCCCTGCCCTCTAATTCCACACAATTGGCTCCGGTGTCCCAGCACCGGAGCAGCCAGGTGACAAGCTGCTCACCTATGCAGCAACCAAAATCTTTTTGCACATCTCGTAGCTCATGCTGGTATAGGGTTCAGGTAGTTACTGTTGATTTTTCAACATCCTCATCTTCATCTTCATCCTCCTGTACCTCTGATGGCCCCGCCTCGTCTTCTCTATACCTAGACCTAGCAGAAGACTGTCTGCGTTCTAAATGACCTGAGTTTCTATACCATGTTTTCACCTTGTCTACAGGGGCAACTTGCACTGCTACAGCTCGTTTCTCTGACCCAGCCACAGGGTCTGCCACAGGGGTTGGAACACCTTCTGCGGGGTCAACTTGCACTGCTACAGCTCGTTTCTCTGACCCAGCCACAGGAGCGGGAGTGGCTGCAGGGGCTGGAGTGGCTGCAGGAGCTGGAACTGGAACAGCTGCAGGAGCTGGAACTGGAGTGGCTGCGGGAGCTGGAGCGGCTGCAGGGTCTGTCACTAGGTTGATAGTAGCATCAATTGCAGCTCGATAGGCACAAGCCAGACCCCAGCACGCTACAGTGATTTGTGTCACTTCGGAACTGCCAGAGTCATGACACCCTTTTTTCAAGCATTCTACCAGTTTTTTAGGATTTTGCAGCTGTTCAGGGGTGAATGTCCAAAACACTGGAGGTGCCCACTGCTCTAGAAACCTGCCCATATCCTCCCACACTCCCTGCCACTCGCAACTATCCCGCCTCAAGACAGATCTCGGGATGAGATTCCTAAGTAGTTGTTTAACCCTCAACAAAACCTGAAGCGCATTCAGGAGACATAACAACAAGAACATGCTGGTCTGAGTATCCCAAGGATATTCAACATCTTGGAGAACTATCGTAACTAGCTCAGGGGATAAGAGGGTGGTGAAGGAGAAAGGGAGAGTGAACAGGTAGGGAAAAATGTCTTCCCCTGTCCCCTCCACAGATTGGCTCCCTGATGAAAAAAGGCAATAGGTGTAATTGCTAATAGTTTCCGAGATATGGTTTCCAAAGTATAGAGTCGACGACAGTGCTGAGTACAAATACCAGGTTAGAGTCATGACCAGAAATCTCATCATTTCATAAGCCATTGTTACATCGCACAGTACCATAACAATCTTAAACCAGGGCCTGGAAAGGATAAACAGTGCAACAGGGAGCACATACAGAAAGTAACACGCTATAAAACTCAATTTGGAAAACAGGCACAGCAGACTTGAGATTAAGGCAATCCACATTGTGACTAGCACCTATTAAGCAGGTCCAATACTTATACCAATTTTATTTTAACACACTCTGGTCAAATCTGTCATTATCTCAACCCTTCTTGCTCCACATTGGGCACCAAAAGGACTGTTGTGGTTTAACCCGGCCGGCAGCTAAACACCACACAGCCTTTGGCTCACCCTACCCCTCCCTCTCTGGGATGGGGGAGAGAAACGGGAAAGTGAAGCCTGTGAGTTGAGATAAAGACAGTTTATTAAGACAGGAAAATAATAATAATAATAATAACAATAGTATTACTAATAATAATGTGTACGAAACAGGTGATGCACAATGCAATAGCTTACCACCCGCTGACCGATGGCCAGCCTATCCCCGAGCAGCCGCCACCCCCCCACTGGGTAGCTACCCCTGTATATTGTTTAGCATGATGTCAGGTGGTATGGAATACCCCTTTGGCCAGTTTGGGTCAGCTGTCCTGTGTCTGTCCCTTCCCAGCTCCTGCTGCACCCCTAGCCTGCTCGCTGGCAGGACAGAGCGAGAAGCTGAAAAGTCCTTGGCTTGGTGTAAGCACTGCTCTGCAACAATTAAAATATCAGCATGTTATCAGCACTCTTCTCATCCTAATCCAAAACATAGCACCCTACCAGCTACTAGGAGGAAAATTAACTCTGTCCTAACTGAAACCAGGACACAGTAATATCTGGAAAGCAGGCACTCCTCCTCTGTACTCACAGTACTGTAATGTAACATACACTTATCCCAAACAAATATTTCCCTCTCATGTGAAAGCATGACCACTTCTTAGCAACAATAGGAATAAATACTAAGAAAATATGTAAACTTATTTACTAGGAAGGGCAAGGTAGTTCCCATCAGCAAAAACAGTGGTCTATTATTAATATTATCATTATTGTTGTTGTTGTTGTTATCTTTTAAAAAGATTTTAATTAATTCCCCTGGTTCAGGTGACCTGCCTCCCTTTGTAATAAAATGGGCTTTCAATGGTGAAATGCTAAGCTCAGGCAGAGTTAAGTCCACACTTCAGCACAAAAATGCTATCATTTCTCTGTGCATCCCTCAAACACGTCCAAAAAATGTGCATAAATTCGAATACAGGTGCCTCTCCCTGTGTCCTCTGCAACTCCCAGCTGTTGGGTCTGTGGATTTCTTCCAGCCTCAAAGAACCAACTCTTTAAGTTCCAAAAGACGTCACTGAGTCAAGATTATTTTTACAAGCCAAACTAATCACACATCCCATTGTTCCCATAATAGAAAGGTCAGGCTGTCCAGGCAAAAGTTATTCAGTGTCACTTCTGAGACCAAATTTGGAAGCCAAACTCCCTGTGAGACATGCTGTAACACATAGTTACCTTCAGGGCACTGTAATCCTCTTTGAGGATGTGGTCTCCTCCCAAATGTTTTATGAACAGGGGGATAAGGATAGAATTTCAGCTATAAGTGGGAATCTACTTATATTTCTGTTCACGTTTGCCTGTTGTATTTACCTAGACATGAATATACACATATGTATATAATATACTTAATTATTGCAAGCTTCAGTATTCTGCAAGCTTCTTCTTTTTTTTTTTTTCTTTCTTTCTTTTTTTTTTTTTCTTTCTTTGGTGCTTCTTGTTTCCGGAATTACAGTGTGTTGGTCTGGTTCCCTGATGTCAGAGCTACCTACTTTTTTTGAAATGTTTAATGTAATAAGCCAGCAAATCACTCAAACTGTTTTACATGACATTGAAGCATCATAGTGAAAGAAGGTGCAGAAAGTTATTAAAATATAAAAAATGAGAACCACAATTCTAAGTACAGAGAAAAATCTATCCAGATGTTGTGAACTAAGAAGAAATGTATTTTTTCTTCTTGTTTTAAATGCTTTGTATTTCTTGTTAACTGTGGTCCTCAAGTAAAACTATTGATTCACTTTCAACATGAATCTGATTAAATTAATTTATTGATGATATGGTCCATGGTTCTTGCTCACTGAGACCAGCTGAAGTTACGCAGAAAGGCTTGAAGTAGAAACTAAAGCTCCTATTGAGTTCACTGCTGTAGGTCAAGGACCTAAGGCCTCATTGACAATATAGAGTGCAAAAGCAAACTGTCGAAACCATGTGATCAAACTCTTCCATAAATCTACAATTTTCCTAAGTCAGTGAGAAATGCATCTAAACATTCTTATTCTTTTATTGGAAATGATGATATAAAAGATACATTTACATAGAAATAAAAGGATACATCATGTATTTTCAATAGGGAAAGATATTATGGGAAAGTCCTACAACAGAATATATCTGTGTCTTAAAACACTGACTCTGGCAGCAGAAAATAAATACAAGTGTAAACTCAAATTCTGTTTAAATTCTATTGAGAACTGTGATAACTCCCACTTTCATGACTGCTTATACAGGGATAATACAGGACTTGCAAATTTAAATTATTTTGACTTTAATGCAAACAGAATGATGATGAAAAAAAAAAAAGAGAGAGAGAAAAAGGAAGGAAGGAAGGAAGGAAGGAAGGAAGGAAGGAAGGAAGGAAGGAAGGAAGGAAGGAAGGAAGGAAGGAAGGAAGGAAGGAAGGAAGGAAGGAAGGAAGGAAGGAAGGGAGATGCATCTTGTTCCCCTGTTACATACTTGATTTCTTTATGTCCTCTTCTGTGCCACACCTTACATTTGACAGAAACTACCTAAAATATTCCCAGTATTGCCTCACTACATTTCCAATGTACCTTCTCCAGGGCCTAAAAATGCTTAACAACAGTTGTGCTGCTGAGGGGAATTCTATTGTCATTCCACCTATAACTGGTTTCTTTTGTCTCATGTGTCTTCTACAACTGCCTCATCACTTACATTGAAATCTTTAGCTTTTTGGAACAGGAACGTCTTTTTAAATCTGTGTCAACTACTGTTTTCACAGCCAAAGAGACCTCTCCCGTATTGTTGGTCTTCATTTTTTATAAATACAGTGATATTTTTAGGGCTTAGCCTGAAGCTTCATAGCTGTGAAAAGTTAGAATTAATTGGACACTTGAAATTGAACCATGTTTAATGAAAACAACAGCATTTAAAAATAAACCATACATAAATTAGATGTTATCAGAGTTTGATTTCCATCTCAGCCTTAAATTGCTAACATATATCGTTATAGCTGGGTTCTTAAACTAGTTTCCTAATTTTCTTGGAAATTCATTTAATACAAAAGGTGTTTTTTTTTTTCTTTCTCTTTTTAAAATTTATTTGCTATGAAATTGTCAGACTTGGAATATACCTTTTTAATAATAAAAAGAAAATTCTGTGTCTTTTTAATACTCTCAGTCTGCAAACTACATCAAAGTTTAAACATGGACATACTGCAGAAATAAGAGATTCAGTCTATGGAATGATCCTTATTTTTTTTCCCAGAGTGCTTCTGCAAACAAGAAAAAAAAAATTCTTTCTTCTAGGCTTTTTTGTTCCCTCATAAGTCTATATCTGAAGGAGGTAGCATAATTTCTTAAACTATTAATTTATTTTTCTACTTTGCTGTCTAAATGCAGGTTTAGAAGCCCTTGTTTAAGTTCCTATTGATGAAAGTTCAGGCCTTACATGTGTAAAACTTCCTAATAACTTCCATAAATCATACAGATTTAACATCCATCTGCCACAACAGAGACATCATAAGAATATGTTTTACATCTGAGTTTATCCCTAAAAGGAAAGGGTGTAATATAGAGAAAGAGGGAATAATAAATGGTATTATTGTATTCTAAAACTGGTGATGAGACAGATTTTGTGAATCATCTTCTGAAAATGCCTATTTTTCACTATTGACTACTAAGAGAGCTCACAGTGACCTGCTCAAATTTAGCTATTTATCTTCTACATTTCCAAAATTAGGTGAGATGAATCACATATTAAGTGACTAACATGGAACATCATTTTTTGGATTGTCAGAGTTCTAAAAATAAGAGTTTTGAATATAAAAGCAAGTTTAACAAATTTCCTGAAAACTTGTTACTGCAAAATCAAAATAAATTCAACACTTCTGATAATAATATATACTTGAATTTACATTCTTGATAAGGATAATGCAAAAGCTGGCTGTAACTAGAATAGCACAGCTGAGAGAATTTATAGTGCTGATTAGTGATAACTTACAAACAGTCATAGATATAATATAAGTTGATAGTTTGTTGATTTTTTAAAATCTTTTTGATTCATTTTCTGGCAGAATATAGAATCATAGAAACATTAAGCTTGGAAAAGACCTCCAAGATCATCTGGTCCAACCGTTCCCCTACCACCAGTATCACTCACTAAACCATGTCCCTAAGTACCACATCCAACCTTTCCTTAAACACCCTCAGCGATGATGACAACACCACCTCCCTTGGCAACCCATTCCAACGCCTGACAACTCTTCCTGAGAAGAAATGTCTCCTAATTTCTGACCTAAATCTCCCCTGGTGCAACTTAAGGCTATTCCCTCTAGTCCTATCACTAGTTACCTGTGAGAAGAGACCGACCCCCAGCTCCCAACTGATTCCTTTCAGACGGTTGTAGAGAGCAATAAGGTCTCCCCTGAGCCTCCTCTTCTCCAGACTAAACAACACTGGTTTTCTCAGCCGCCCCTCACAGGACTTGTGTTCCAGGACCTACACCAGCTTCATAGCCCTTTTCTGGACACATTCCAGGGCCTCGATGTCTTTCTTGAAGTGAGGGGCCCAAAACTGAACACAGTACTTGAGGTGCGGCCTCACCAGAGCAGAGTGCAGGCAGCCAGTTACCTCACTGGCCCTGCTGGCTACACTATTCCTGACACAAGCCAGGATGCTGTTGGCCTTCTTGGCCACCTGGGCACACTGCCAGCTCATGTTCAGGTGAGCATTGACCAACACCCACAGATCCTTTTTCTCTGCACAGCTTTCCAGCAACTCTGGCCCAAGCCTGTATCATTGCATGGGGTTGTTGTGGCCAAAGTGCAGGACCCAGCACTTAGCCATGTTGAACCTCATCCCATTGACCTCTGCCAATTGATCCAACCTGTCCAGGTCCCTCTGCAGGGCCTTCCTACCCTCCAGCAGATCACCATTTCCCCCCAACTTGAGGGACTACAACTGTTATACAACTATATACAACAGTTTTACAAGCACTGAAAACATGAGGTTTTAAATTAATGTTAAATGTGCTTCTCTAAAAGCAACATTATTTCTAGGAAAGAAGGAGGAATTATATTTGCCCTGAAGTAGTGGATTAGGTTATGTTAGCTCTGGGGTCAAGTTTAACTTTCAATATTTGCTTGAAATTCTTTCCTTATATTAGTCTGGTACACTCCGAGTAAGACACCAGCGCAGTTGTGACATTTAACAGAATGTTTAATGTAATGAATTGGTTCTTTTTAACCATCTTAATCTAGGCAATTGCTTGAATTTTAAAGTTGGTTTTATGAAGCCTTTACCTACGTTAAAGCCACAAGTGCAGACAATTAAGTCATTTTTAAATCAAGTCATTTTTAAATCGCTCCTTTTGAGACACTTTAAAGGCTTACTTGTGCTACATATCTGACATAAAATTCTAGCTTTTATGCAAGAAAACCACAGCTCCCATACTTTTTCCACTCCAATTTTCATTGCCAGCAAACAGAACTCTTCTAGCAAACAACCCCATGCTTCTTTCCATATTAAACTTTATACTTGGAAAAACACCCTCCAAAATTGTTTATCGAGTCAACTCCCTGGTGACAAAATTTATCATAAAGTCTCACTTTTCTTGTGAAGCATAAGGGGAAGCATGGAGAGTGAATGCAAAATGATGGGTTATCTTCATACAGACTTACCGTTCTCAGCAAGCAAATGCCGATCTTCTCTTTCTACCTCCTGAAACTGTGTTAGGCATTTCACAAAGCAAACTCACATTTTTGTCTTTAGCTGTAATTCAAGCTAAATTCAATATGACACTATAAATGTCTAAAGACAGAAAAGAATAAGGGCAAGGAAAAATAAAGTGGACGAAAATGTCAGTAATAATTCATAGACATGATCAAGGAGTTAAGAGGTGCAGGATATAGTCTGTCTGCATAACTGAACTTGTGTACTGATTGTACATAACAGGAATAGCATTTAAGTAGATGTTAAATGAGATTGATATGACATTGGCCCCTGTGAAGAACCTTCTGTCTAAATTACTAGCCTTGTCATTGAAGCATACCCAAAAACTTTGATTAGAGATCAGCGAACCAACCTTTGGTGCTATTCAGATTGACAGCAGTTCTGATATTTTCATCAAGATTCTTACATAACATATAGTCTCAAACGCAGCTCTTGGATCAATAAAAATCTGCATTAGTCTTCAGTTTTGATTGAAAGCCATTCTCTGTGTTAGTTGTTACTGTGAAAACCTATCCAGGGGTACTGGGGTGGAGAAACAGGCTTGGTGAAGGTTGAATGATCTGTTTGTTATAAAGTGTATTTGATTCATTAGTCATTCAAAAAGCTCATACTCTGAAGACAGGTGAATGTCTAATGTGACAGATTGGCTCCCTTTTTTGCTTTGGGTAGAGATCATTCTCAGATTTTATCACAAGTTCGGCACAAACAATTTTCCTGGGAAGAGCGTCCTTCACTTCGCAAAGAAATCCACAACAGGTGATAGACACCCATCCGTCTTCAGGTACCCTTGTAAGAAATTCTCCTTTACCTTAAAACAATAAACTGACACATTAAAAGACACCTTCATACATCTGCTGGAGATCTCTTTACCTGAAGAGCTATTCCAGTAAACTGTTAGGGGCTCTGTGTTTCCAGAAGTGTAATTCTCTTATCAAAGTGCAAAAAACCTTCAGAATTTGTACTCCTAGCAGGAACAGAATCACACAGACCAGTTTCCAGAAATTACTTTCACTATGTAAATGTTATATTTAGTTGTGTTCAGTGTTGCCTGAAGTAATTTGAGTAGTAAAAAATAAATAAAAAAATAATAAATTTGTAGGGCTTGCAGAAATACCATTAGACCTCTGGGAAGATCCACACCCTACCAGAATGTCAAGTGGATGATAAATATCTAATGTTTAGGCATCTGAAGTGAGCTCTTGGCATGGAGATCAGCTTGAGATCAACTAACCCATGCTTTGATGTCCCTGAGTGGATTACAAGAGATCTCCCTGAAGTTAGTAGAGATGTACTTTAGGCAGTGAACAAACGTTAGGGAACAATAAAGCTCACTTTAAGATGGACACCTAGGGTTGGATTAAATGGGTTTCTAGAGCCATTTCAGGCACTTTGTAGTGTCCAAGAAAGCACAGGCTTAACACAAGTCTGTTTGGTAGTGCCCTCTCAGTAAGGCAGAGAACTGCTTACTTGTCTATTCAGATGAGTTAATCTCATCTATTCAGATGAGTTGATCAACTGAATTCAACTCATCTATTCAGATGAGTTGATCAACTGCTGAAAATTCAAACCTGGCCAATACAGGAGGAAAGGTGGCGCAGAAGCATGATAAATAAATGAATAAATAAATGCCTGAGAGCAAACAACAGAGCCTCTTGACGAAGAAAAGTACCTAAAGCAGACCTTAAGCTGGAAATCAAGGTTCAACCTTAACACTGCAGCAGCTGTCACTGCTTCATTCTTTTATGATTCACTGTTGTGCTGTTGCTGAGAGGAAATTACCTGAAACACGGTTTTGCGAAGAATAAAGTAGTACGTAAAGGAAGCTCCACAGCAACTGGGTGTCCTTTCAAACAAAATCTATTCAACTGCTCACTTCTTCCACATGCAGGCACACAAAACAATAATAAATATTAAGCAAAGATAACTAATTTGTATCCATCATGGTTTGTGATTGCAAAGCTTAACAAACACAATAACAAAAATATAATGGGCTGCTCTTTTCTAGATTTTTTTTTTCTTTTTTCCCCCTCCTTTCTACTCTATGCTGAACCATAAATGCTGTTCTGAGATGCATTATTTTTTTGGCAATATGTGCTGCCAGTGTCATTACAGAATCGTAATATTTTGAAATTGAGATCTATTAGATCAGCAAGTACATTTTCCCTCCATGGAAACGATATAACCTCCCAAGAGGGATATGTCATATATTAAACTAAGGCTACCTATTGACTGCAGCAAACACTGCCCCTTGCTGACATCAATGTATGTTACAGGTCGCTTTACCCCATCAAAGTCCTTTTGCATCAACTCCTGAAAAGGTTTTGTCATAGGCTGTGGGCGTCTAACCTCTGTCCAATGGACTGCAAGCAGCACAGCCAGGAAATGAACCCAAATCATAACCATCTCCTCCTAACATCCTTTCCTGGTGTAAATCATGAACAGGTTGCAGAAGCAGCTTGTTTCTGCACACTGCATGTTTTTTTGGAGGGTCCATTGCATTAGATTCTTTGTCCAGCCCTTAGTACATATATGAAATGTGATAGTACTGGGCATGCAGAGCATAGCTAAACTGCACACATTCTGCATGCCTAGCAATCTTCCACATGGCCAGATTTACCACCCACATGCAGACTGACTTTCCCCTGAATTTCTGTTCCTGCCCGGATGAATTTCTCACACTTACGTAGTCAGTCTAGAGCTTAAACGAAGTATCAGTGCAAGTTCCAGCTTTGCAGTGAAGTCGCATGAAATTCAGTCTGAGCAGCACAACACAGGTTTAGAAAACTCTTCATCACAAACCTTTGCCAGTCTGGAGATAAAACCTGGTGTGGAAACTGCATTAATTGCACCTGACACCCAGCAGAAGTCAGACAACCCACCTAAAGCTTTTTGGTTAGGAAACATCTTGAAAGATGAGATATGTCAGTTTAAATGCCTCAACATTGTAGGTTAGACTTCAGTGTCTCACATCTGGGTAAAATTAGGAGTAATGGGAGAGCAGAAAGTACAACTTGATGATTTGCGTATAAAACCTGGCCCATGAACAAGAGTTTTTTCCAACATGCATTCACTTCTGCTGTGAAATCACCCTCATGGACTCAGTTTTCAAAATACAGATACATATTAATTACCAAACAGGGAGTGAAAATAGTTGTTCCGCAATATCCCCTCCCACCCCACCCCCATTCTGCACAATACACTAATTCAGAAATTAGTCAGAAATTAATTCAAATGGGGATCACAGAGAAAACTACCAACTGCATTTACTCCCAGATTATTATTATTTTTTCCAGAACAGTAAAAATTGATTTAAATATACCCAAAGATGGAGAAAGGAAATCTGATTTATGTTTTCATGTGCCTATGCTAGAATCGGTTGCCAAAAGATACTGCTAATAGTTCTATTGGACAAATAAGTTCCCTTTTAGTAGAACTAATCTCCAACAGTAGGTGATACAGTTCAGGAAAAGAACTGAGATTAAATGAGACATGCTGGAAAGATCTCACTCAATCTTTGAGTAAGAGGATAAGGCCAACAATCTGTCTAGTAGCAGTGCTTAACAATTGTTAGTGATCAGTAAGTACAAAGCAACAAGGATATTATTATTTTTCACTGTGACATCTAGATAAGACAGCTTACAATGAATTCTAGATCTAGTTGTCTTCATTAGCAGATCAACCCACTCACTGCTTTGAGCAAGTTAGACTCCATCATATCTGTGCACATGGCTGTCTCTTTGAAGATAATCTATCATTTTGCTGTGTTCTCTGCTTAAAATTATCATAACTTGCAGGTGCTTCCTTAAATCTCATGCCTTTTTGTCAGTATCAATAGTCTTCTGTGATTTTTTGTTATCACTCTAGCACCAAGAAATGCTGGGAAATATCAGTTATGTCTGCAGGGAAGGGAAATGATAACTGTCTGTCTGCCCTATATTCTAGAGAGTACTTCCACACCCCAGAAACAAAGCATTTGCTGGCAGTTCGACAAGCTCTTTTCTTTTAGTTAAAATGAAAAAATAATCAAAAAGATCAATACAAAGTGTAAACTGTATGAATTTTACTGAATTGGAATGACTTTCTTATGTCAGTCAATCCACTGCAGGCAGAGGCTGATTACAGACACATACAAGATTTCAATGCAAACTTTGGACAGTTTTGTGCTGTTAGGAGGAGACTACTTTAGTCTACTGACACAAGGCAATAAGCACACAACTAGTTCTCACATTTCTGTGTGCAGAAGATGTAGAGGACATTCCCATTGACCATTTCCTCTTGTATCACTTTTCAAGCCCATCAAGTCCATGGGACTCATCTCAAGAAATCATGACTCTAAGACCATAGGAATGGCATTTAATTTAGGAAGAGACTATTATTAATAATCATTAATTTAATTATTTAAATTAAACATTATATAAATTAAAACAACTTTTTCAACTAATAGGAAATTCAGATTTAAGAGGACTGAAAACATTAACAATGCAGTTAGAATCAGGATATAGTTGTAGCTGGAAAAGGAAAGGATACATGGGAACAAGACAAAAATACATTTTTATCACATAAAAGCTATGCAGAAAGGTAACTAGAAGCTTGAACACAACAACACAAGTCATGTTTGGTCAAATACAATGCTGTGCACTGATCCAAAATGCATTCTTCCTTATTCTTAAAATAAAAAATAAAATAAAAAATATTTTTCCTACACTTCTATTTATTTTTATCTTTGATTTACTTTGACTAATACGAGCACCCCATTTTATTTTCAGACATGATTATTATTCTGTCAGCTATTAACTTAAAGGTAAAACCTCTGTAGGTATTATTTAAACACAGCATACATCTGCTAAAGAGCTTAGTCTGAATAATGTAGGGAGAAATTATATAATAAACAAGTGGTATCCTATATTGAAGTGATGCTCTGCATCCTTTCTCCACATCTTTGATTACTTTTTTCTTTATTCTTATGCTGGGCACAAGATTTCATTCTGCAGAAGTACTTTACAAGAATAGCTAATGTTACTCACTGCTTTGCTGACCATTGCAAACTCAGAAGCAGTCCTTTTACTGAAGCAGGAACTCAGAATTGTTACTGTTGTTAACACTATGCTTTGTTGTTTCTTAGCATTTTATCGGGGTCTGAAGGCTTACAAATATTCTTTAGCTGTCCTGTATTTATTGCTTACAAACACTTTGCAGAAATATTCTCCTTAAAGAACAAACAGCAGAAGACAAAACATTACCAGAGGTTAAAAGGAATATTCAGCTGACTGACTAATGGAAGGAAAAATCAATTATATGGACATCTTTCAAAATCCAAAGCCCTTTATGCCTTTTTTTTTTTTTTTTTTTTTTTTTTTTTGTCCTTGGAGATATTTTATCGGATGTAATATTGCTATTAAAGTACCTCGGCTCAACTGAAAACAGCATTGACATATTATAAACTCTTCTGGGCTACTACCACATTTCTCTTTATGTTCAAGCAACTTAATTGTTATTAGGGCCCCTGGATAGTGCTTTTAGATAAATAAATTGCACCATTATAAGGCAGTAGGGAATTTGAACAATAAGTTCTGAGTATGGCAGGAAATAATGGTAAATCACAGTAACTTGTAATGTTTTCATATCGAAGTGGGGATGCAAAATGAGAATAAGCTCAGTGGAGGTGTGGCAGAACTGCAGTGAGATACAGTTTTCTCTCATGGTTTTATATGTTGTCTAGCAATTCAGCTTCTGCACCCTATTCTTGTAAACTTAAAAACAACAGTAAAGACAGCAGACATGGAGTCAACAAAATGTCCCCTTTTGTGGTTAACTTTTCTTTGTGATAATTCTCAGCAGACTTATTCCCTCATTTTCCCCCATTTTGATATTTCATTACTTCATTCCTTTGAGTTCTCCAAATTGCTCAGAGCCAGCTTAAATTTTCTGACTTAATTTTTTTGCTGCCAGAAAAATGCTGACTTCTCAAAATCATCACAATCCTTCAAACAAGCCCCCTTCAACAAACAATGGTTAGGCAAAAAGCTGAAGTGGATTTTTTTGTTGTTGTTGTTTCCAATTTCATTTAAAATGGAGTATTTGATTTTTGCCTAAACATTTGAATTTTCACTTAAATAAATCACTGAACTTTTATATATATATATGTAATATAAAAGGGAAATAATGTATCCATAGGTTGTTCAGCATTATGTGCTCTCTGGAATGCTAAACTTAAAGAAAGATATTTACTAGAGTTATTTGGGCAAAAAAGAACAACTGATCAGTAATCAACAAAATGCAACAAAGGAGGAAAGACTGGAAGAACTGAATTTATTTAGCTTGGTATCTTCAGATATGTAAAAAGATTGCTAAAAAAGGGAAAGAGAATGCAATGTTTTCTGTTTTCATTTTTAATGGAGTACTCCATTATAGAGACTGCAAAATGTACACATTTTACAGAAAACTAAGAGATTCAGGTTAGGCATGAGGAAAAACATTGGAAAACCTAACAAAGTATTGAAATAGATTACGTGGAAAGGCTGTGGAATATCAATTGTTGGTGACTTTAAAAGTCTGATCAGAAATAAAAAAAAAAAAAAAAGAAAAAGAAAAAGAAAAAAAAAAAGTGAGAAACATCAGATAAAACTAAACTTACATTAGGACTAAGGAATTAATGAGACTTGTCCTAGACCTTTTTTTGGTTCTATTTTCTGAGTTTTGTAATATTTGTTCCTTATTAAAATGCATATATAACAATCAGCATTTATCACAATCCTTTGTAGTTCTTTTGATTCCGTTTGAAATATCAAAATCTCCTCTGTAACAGGAGTTTCAATTTTGAACCACTTCTAATGGCTGTGTTAGGGATCTAAAGACAGAAGGAAGGGTCAAAGGGTTATACGCAGCTAAATAAATGAGGGTTTCCCAAGGAGACTTTCTTGCTGGCAAGAGAGTTAAAAGTCACTGCATAGAAGGTTTTAGCAACTCTTGTTACTCGTTAATAATACGGAGATTATTTATCCCATGAAAAGATGGTTAAAAGGTCATGCAATAATGCTACTGGGAATAATAATTTTAAGTATTTACAAATATATCACATTCCATCTCAAAAGAAATCTCTCTTTCTCTTCAACAGCTAAAAATTAACAAATGCTTTGATTGAATTCCAAAAAATGTTAGATTCCTTACATCACTCTATCATCCCTCGAACTTCACAAAGAATTACCAAGGGAATGAAAAAGGAAAGTGGAGAATGTTCAGAAAAAATTATATCAATAGTTGTCCAGAGCCCAAACATTTTCTTTTATGTAACTAATAACGTTAGTAGTAATTGCTCCACAAAGGAGACATTTCAAATTTGATTGTATACAAAACATTGATGTTTGCCTCAGTTTGTTCTGCTTCAAACTGGTCCAGTCATCTGTCTGGATACCATGTCATACGTATCAATGTCCATCCAACAACGTCCATCTTCCTCTCAATCACATTGGTTCCGCTGGGACCTGATATTTCAGAAGATGATCAGGAAACAGAGGTAATAGGTGCTGAAATACAGAATGAATTTTAGGGCTAACTCTCTCAATATTTTGTCACACAGTTATTAGAGTAGGCAGAAAAAGGCAAGGAGAGTTGTAAAAATGGCCGCTACTACCAACAGTGGGGTTTGAGCTCAAGGATGTCCAAAACAGGGAGGAAAGCAGGCAAACATAACATAAAACAGGCTGTGCACATAGACCTTAAACTGTCACTGTATGTCCATAATTGATATGTATGCGTGCATGTATTTTCAGAAAGTCTTTTCTTTCAAAATTTGCGAAGTAGAAGAAAATTACCCCCATCAAGGAGGGGAGTCCAACAAGACAGGGGTTCTCCAGAACAGCTTCTTGCTGCCTGCAAACTTGAAACAATGCTGGTATTATACTGTAGATGATTTATAAATACACGAGATCATTTTAATTCAGCATTTGCAGTAAGTGGCAGACAATCCTTTTTTTTTTTTTTTTGGTCATATAACTGGAAATCAGAAAAAAAAAGGAACAACTATTTTATCTTTTATGTACCCCATCTACAATGAAATTCACAATTATGACTAGATTATGTTTGTGTTAAGACTTTTGTTTGTTTTCATGTACAAGAATGCATTTCACTTATCCACTAAAAAGTCAACAAAGGCAAAGGTGCAGCTTTCGTAACATGTTCATTGTACAAAAATACTGCTTCCTGGGATTACTTTTACCAACACTCATTAATTAATTCTCACAACATTTCTGAAAGTATTAGCATCTGTTAAACATTAGCCCACATAGTCAAATGAATCCTTTGTGACTTTCTTTTGCATATTTGTTTTTCCTCGAAGACGCTTGAGAGTTATCAAGCTTCTTTAATACTTGGACACTACAGGTTCTGTCCAGATTTTTGCATTGCTTAATTGTGGCACTCTGAGAATTTATTTATTTTTTTTTCATTCTTTGGAATATAGACCACCATGATAATAAAAATAAGTATATTTCTATGTGTAAACTTCTCTACTTACATTATGGCCATATCCACTTCTGTCCTTGTTGAACTTACCCCTCATTAGGTCTAACTGACCTTCAGTTTCCTTACACAAAAGGGGTTTCAGCTTTAGATTTTTTCTTACGATCTGTTTTCTGCTACAGGCACAGCCCTTCTCTTTCTCATCTATCACAGCAACAGACCTCACAGCCCAACACTTAGGCAACCACAGCCAATGCTGAGTTGGAAGTCTGAATTAATCTCAACACATCTTTTCCCAAGCAACCCAGCCACATAAAAATCCTTAGTATTCTTCTGTCTAACATGGAGGTCTGCACTCTTTTCTGAGTTAAGTATCTGGATTCCTTTTTTAGAGTCAAAGATAGGAAAATAATAATCTAGATCTTTATTCATGTCATCATAAAAACTACTTCCAATGTGAATAGGTGAATCAGGCCTTAAAACGTCTTCTTCTTCCCTTTGATTCTCTAGTGATTGTAGCTCATCAGCTTAGGTGGGCATGACAACCTCATCCCTTAGTCTTCACGAGGAGCTTCAAAAATCTGCTGGTGACTTTAGCTCACTCAAGAATAATAATAAAAACATAGATAAGGCAAAACACATCAAAGACCACCTAAAACTTTTCTCCGTGGCTCTTTTAGTTATCTTTCTTGAACATTCCTTGAAGTTTCATCAAGTTCTCACTGTTCTCCTGCATATTTTTTTCTGTCTAATTGTTGTGATGATTTTAAGTCATATTCTCCTCTCCTTAGACATTTTCTTTCTTCCTGAGTTGGCCAAGAAAAAAGATGAATAAATAAATAAATAAATGTTCTTTTATCATTCTGTTCTTCTTTTTTGTTTGTTTGTTTTCAAACACCACACTTTACTCTTCACAACTAACCACTGACATTTATCAGTCAATGCATTTTTGACAAATTGATCACTGACAAACTTTTAAACTCTCTGTAAGGTTATAACAATCTTAATGTCTGCAGTTTAGCAGCACAAGAGTCTGCTAAAGCCAGAAACAAAACTGAATTCCAGCTGTGAATTTCATATGGCTTTGTTTTGTTTATACTACACCTTTAAACTTCCAAGATCTTCCTGTTGAGAAAAATAAGCACTCACAGAGACAAGCATATTTAAAAGACACCTTAACTTTGCTTTCTATTGTTTTATATTAAAATAATTCCAAGTGAAGGTAACCCAATGTTATTCTACTTTTTCCATGGAAAAAAATGTAGCCCTTACTAATGTTTTAATTGTACATGGCTGGGGATATATAAGGCTATTCTGACCAGCAAATGTTTTCATTTTGTTTAAAGATGCCAAGATGCTTTTAGATTTTCACTGAAACAGCATGAGATGCAAAACAACTGTGTTCCCCAAAGCTGCAAATAGGCTCTAACACTATCTGTTGCTGAATTCCAACAGTTACACTTTTTCTGCAGTTACAAAACTCCTAACATTTCTGAATTCACATTTTTATCTTTCCCACCACCTGAGAATGCCATCTGCTGTTTATCTCAAATACATCCAACTTTCCATAACGTATTTCTTCAGGATGTTCTCAAATTCCATTTTGGTTGGAATTTGTTTTTCATTTTGTTTTATTTTTGGCTTATTTATTTAGTGATAAAACCATGAATAGTGCAAGGCACATGTGGGTTTTTCTGTATGTTTCCTTTCTGTAGTAAACTGTCAAACAGTTTGTTTTATAATGAAGAGGATAGTCCTTGGTTTGAGCTGCAGATCACAAACCATATTAGCAGCCATCAAGGTTGGGCTCATAGGGATTAAGACACAATTGAAATGCTTATTCTTGATTTATGATACAGTCAGTGCACAATCAAGGATCAAGTTATTTGGAGAGGTTGTTAAATATTTTCTGCAGAATATACTGGATTGACTAGCAGAGTATTCTGAGATGCATTTTCCCAGGAAATTCTGGCCTTTTGACTACAAGGCTTTTTCCATAATTGTCAGAGAAATGGGTTCATTTTAAAAGAAGTATTGTGTGGCAGTTTCTTCAAGCTCTATATGGAGTTCTAGCCAGAGTAGGCTGACTGCAGCACAATTAAAGCCAGAGTAAAATGTCGTTGCTTACTTATACCACTGATATGCCACACATATTTTGATATGGACGCTTTCTCAATCTATCTTTTTTAGTGATCACTTTAATTCTTTAAAGAAATTTGAGGTACACCTAACATACCTATAGTCTCTGAAAAAAACAGCTGTCTAACCATAGAAATCAAAGCCACAGCTACACTCAATGAAAAGAAATAACTGGATGTGGCTGGTATCTTTTAGCATGACATAAATCTTCCCCCGACAGTGTACATCCTTTGGCCTTAGAGGAAATTTGGACCACTTGCTTGATAGAATAGATAAATTTTAGATTGGTAGATTTAAAGAAAGAACATGAGCAATGAAGTGAGACGGGGACAGTCTCTAACGGCTTACTCCTCAAGTTGATACTGGGGACAATACTGCTTAACATCTTCATTTATATCCTGGATGATAGGGGAGAGCACAACTTCAGCAAGTTTACAGATGATAGACAACTGGGAAGAGTGATTGACAGACTAAATAGTTATATTACCTTTTAAAGGGACCTTAATAGGCTGTAAAAATTGGCCAATGGGAATTTTTTGAAGTTCAGCTAAGGAAAATACACTGTTCTCATTCAAAGAAACCACTTGGAGTTTGCTGCTGTGATAGCTGTAGAGAAATGCCCTTTTTTGCTGGTCAGTGAATGCTGAAAATGCACCCAGGACTTCATTCAGCAGCACAGACATAGGCATTATTGCAGTTTGGGATGACAAAGTGTACCTTAGACAGCCATACAGGGCTTGCAGATGTAGACTCATGCACTGCTGGAATGGCAGGTAAGGGTCAAAATATACTATGTGTTAATGCAAAGGCAGCTCAGGCTCCTAGGCTCCTGGTGCTTTTTTTTTTTTTTTTTTTTTTTTTTTTTGAGAAGCACCTGGTATAAACAACAACCTGGTACTAATTGACACCTACAGGAATACTGCTTGAAGATATTGATGTCTTGTGAAATGTTCGAAATAACATAATATCACAGTTGACATTGTTAGGGTCCTTGTATTTCTTGTGTAGTTAGTGTGTGCAGAGCTCATGAAACATGGGTTTGAGCTTTTACTTAGATCAGGATGAATTAGTGAAGACCATGTTGGTTTGATTCCTGTACTGATAACTTCTCTGACAAAACATTCTTTCAGTTCAATGGAAAAAGACTTCTACCAACACCTAAACTATGGATTTAATAAATAAATAAATAAATAAATAAATAAATAAATAAATAAATAAATAAATAAATAAATAATCTTTCTTTAAAAACATGCAGAATCAATGAGAACACCAAAATTACAGGCTTGGAGCAGGAAGGATTATCTACTAGCTAGAATATACGGCTAGAAATTAGGGGACCCGGGTTTAGCTTCCCTTTCTGTCACAGTTGTTATATATTATCCTAGATAAGTCATTTTACTTTTCTGTGCCTCTTACTCCCAGTTGTCAAATAATTCTTCTTTCTTTACCTCTGTGGGATATCATAAAGCATGTGAAGTGTCCAGATTTTACAGTATTAGTTGCCATAAATTTATCTTAGGCTGTCAATTTTGCACTGGAGTAAGGTACATTTTGTTAGAGAATCCAACAGTTATTTTGTCTTTATACTGCATAACTGAGCAGAGTCAGCTCATAATTTTGTAGAATATAGATTTGTGGAGTTTTGCTTTATTTTATGTGCTTGTTTTAACACAGGTGTTGTTGGGCTGGGGGGAAGGACTGAGTAACTTCTGACAAAATTAGGAGAGGATTAGCAGAAGAGCCTGGATGGGACGTGAGGCTGTGAATCAGGGTGTGCAGTCTGCTGCTGCCAAAGTGTTAGAAGGAATTTGGGCAGCAAATTCAGTTTCTGTTAGACATTACCTTAAAAGCCCTGATTCCTCCTTTTCAACAGGAACAGCCACAAGTCATGTTTTTTTTTTTTGCTAACCCAGCTGTCTGATGCTCAGAACAACTGTATTGTGATATTCCTAAAACCAGCTTTAATAAAGGTGGCATTATGCTCAGGCACTTTAGATTCAATTTGGTTTCCTAAACAAAGGAAAATGTACCTTTCCTAAATTATCTGAGCCATTTACCACAAACTGGAATGTATGACATAGGACCTGTAAGAGATCCATGTCTTCTTGGAGAGGCAGCTGAAGACCAGTTGTCCTTAAGTGTCTTGAATGACCATAGGTACCAGTGGTTAGACTGTTGAATCAGGGCCTTGTTTTCACGGTTTTAGAATTTTTCTGAAACAAAATCAAAATGCAAACATAGAACGTATATTGCATGTCTCCACTATTGTTACCTGTTCTTAATTAACATAATAGAATCATAAAATCCTAGAATCATCTAGGTTGGAAAAGGTCTTCTATATCATCAAGTCCAACCATCAACCTGACTAAAAGAGTCCCATCACTATACCATGTCCCTAAGCGCCACGTCCACACATCCCTTAAATACTTCCAGGGATGGGTATTCTACCACTTCCCTGAGAAGCTCATTCCAATACTTGACCATCCTTTCCATGAAGAAATTCCTCCTAATATCCAGTCTAAACCTTTCCTGACACAACTCAAGACCATTTCCTCTTATCCTATCACTTGTCACCTGAGAACAGAGACCAACACCCTTCTCGCTGCAACCTCCTTTCAGGTATCTGTACCTCCTCTCAGCCTCCTGTTCTCCAGGATAAATAGCTCCAGTTCCCTCAGCCTGATCTTTGCATCAAGACTGTTGATAAAAATATTAAGCAAAACTAGCCCCAAGACTGAGCCCTGGGGGATGCCACTGCTGCCCAGCTGGCAATTGGATTGAACAGCATTTGCTACAATGATTTGAACCCAGCCATCCAGCCTGTTCTCCACCCAGTGACCTGTACACCTGCCACCAGTTTCTCCAGGAGAATACTGTAGGAAATGGTGTCAAATGCTTTACTAAAATCCATGCCCTTCATAAACCCATGCTGGCTGCTTCTGATCACTCATTTGTCCCATATGTGCCATATGACAGCATTCAAGATGAACTGCTCCATAACTTTCCCCAATACTGAGGTCAGACTGACAGGTCTGTAATTCCCTGGATAATCCTACCTTCCCTTCTTGTAGATCAGAGCAACATTTGCTAATCTTCAATCAGCTGGGACCTCCCCAGTTAGCCAGGACTGCTGGTAAATTAGTGAAAGTGGCTTGGTGAACACTTCCACCAGCTTTTTCAGTACCCTTGGATTAATCCTCTCAGGCCCAATAAATTTACGAATGTTCAAAATGTGTAGAAGGTCACTTACGGCTTCTCATTGGATTCTAGGTGCTTCATCTTGCTCCCTGTCACCACCTTCCAACTCAGTGGGCTGGGCACCCTAGAAACAATTGATCTTACTAATAAGGATTGAAGAAAAAAAAAGAAAGACATTAAGTACCATAGCCTTATCCTCATCCTGCATTACCACATCTCCCCTCACTTCTAGTTGAGTATAGAGATTCTCCTTAACCTGCCTTTTGCTGTTAATACGTATATAAAAACATTTTTTATTTTCTTTTACTACACTAGTCAAATTGAGTTCCAGTTGGGCTGTCCTTTATAATTTTCTCCCTTAACAACTTGACAAAAGCTCTATATTCCTCCTGTGTTGTCTGCCCCATCTTCCAGAATCCATAATCCATAAACTCTCTCTTTTTTTTTTTTTTTTTTTTTTTTTTTTTTTTTTTTTTTCCTGGGGAAGCTCCCTGTCCAGCCAGGCTGATCTCCCCTGCCAGCTTGACCTTCCATGCATTTCCTCTCACTGCTCCTTTGCCTTTTAAGATTTCATTTTCAAAGATGGTCCAACCTTCCTATACTCCTTTACAATTCAGAATCACCTCCCAAGGGACTCTGTCAACTAGAGTCAACCAATTATGAAGTGTAGTCTTGCTAACAGAATCAGTTATTACGTGTGGGTCTCATCTTAGGCCTTAAGCTGTTATAATAGTTAATATTACATAGAACTGTCAGAAAACCTGGGCATTAGCAATGGAATTTACAAGACATTAGAAATCTTAGTTATCCAATAACCTAACCATAGCTATAAGCCTAAACACCTATGTAATCCTGTCCCTTATTGCTCCAGTATTATTGAGTGAACAGAAGAATGAGAAGCAATAAAGAAAGAAGATATAGATATGTCAATCTAATAACTAGTACCAGCCAAAACAAGCAAACAAAAAAAAAATCTAATTTCAAATAATCTTCAATTGAGATTTCTAGACTTTTTTTTCATGATAAGGAATGAGCAGTTTTTTCCCTAATTGGTAGTTGAGAGTAGAAATATGGACTTTTTTGTTTTCTGATCACCTTGGACATTGTTAGAGTAATGCTTCAATTGATAGTTTGGCACTTCACTCCCACTTTTTCCCTCATACTACAATTTCAGAGTCAGTTAAGTCATCTGATGATGCTGTTTAATTCTGTTATAAATAACAGGTTTTCAGAATGGGCAAACTGCTGCTCAGAAATTATAGCCCAATAGAACAATTTGGGCATTACTTTGGATGACATACACACATCTTTTATTTCAAAATTATTATTGTGGTGTTTTCATGTAATCTTTGATTAAACTGAGAATTTAGCTTCAAAAGAACTACAGTAACAATAACCCAGTTCTGTACAGACTGATTTAGTATTGACAGGATGTAATGCTATATAGTTCTCTTTCAGCTCCTCTAGTTTTTCTCAGATCAATAAAAAGGCTAAATGTACAAAAGAAATTAAACTAATTTGCAAACAGGAAAAAAAAAAAAAGAATGACAAGATCACTATTTTTTTTTCCAAATATCACAATTAACTTCGTTTGTGCTAAGAGATCAGCATAAATATCTTAAAACATTGAAGTTACCTAGAACAAATAACCTCTACCTATAAGATAATAGATATTCCTCTCCCTGCACCTCAAAGTGGCATTATCCCACTAATAATTTTGGAATAGTTTCTTGTATCTCCTCTGAAACATGAATTACTTTGGAGATATTTTCCTATGGTAGAAAAATTCCTGTCCTAATGGTAAATCTGCAATGCATGCATAATGAATAGCATCCATTTTACATTCAAAGGTCTTTAGAAACTCAAAGCACGTGATGGGATAAGCGATGATCTTACCTGCAAACCATTGTGCATTTTCTCTGAAAACTCATCAGCTAGTCTCATTTTGGTCCCTATCTGTCCATCATTGTCTTTAAAACCCTGGGATATACTGCAGATTAAAACTGAATACCTTTTTCTTTATTTTTGCTTATCTATACTGTCTTTTGTGTGACTGAAAATTTGAGAGAGGAAGGGACCTGTTCAGGCAACTGAATTGCAGCAAATGTCATGATGACACCCTAGAACATCTGAGACATTCACATATGGCTAGCAAATATGACATTAGACCAGTGGAAGAGCATCTAGAGATCACAGTTTTCCCTGAAATATCTCAAATGGCACTAGGTGCTTGCATTGAGGATAACTGAATCGGTTCCAGAGAATGATTCTTCTGATCTACTTCATATGTCTACACTGATGCAAAATGAATCTCATTTTAGATCTTTGTTAACTGTTAAAGATAGGTAGAATAATTAACTTGTTATGACATTCACTTTGTAAATATCAAAGGTGGGTTTAAGTCTGCAGATGAGATATCTCCAGGCAGTTATACAAACTAGATTTTCACAAGTGATGAAGTGTCTTAAGTCTCTTTATAGTCAATGAAAATATGAGACTAGGTTAAGTTCCCCAAAAGGTGTCTAATGCTGTTTCAGATTATCAGAGTTTTCCCATGTGTCCATACATGATTGGCAAGTAGGACGCAGGACCCACTGGTCATCCACAGTTTCTGAGCCAGCAGATAGAGGCCACATAGTAGGTTATGGAGTGCCTAATATGACACTAGACACCTAGATACAGACGAAAGAATCCTGTCCTCTCCACCTGTGTTAATTTTTGGCTAAATACAGCTACTTAAACATAAGAATAAAGTCCACTTTAGGCTCCCTTTTTGTCCTCCATACAATTCTGCAGAAGGCATAAGTCTGCTGTTGGTTCTGTGCAATATCTGCTGCCTCATATGTCCTGTTACAGCTCACACAGCATTAGACTACTGAACCAAACCCAAAAATTCTGCTTATAACCAAGAACATCTTGAGGTCAGGGGTCCATTTGCCTTTTTGTAGGTGATGGAATCTCATGAAGAGCTGTGTATCTGTCACATCATCATAATAGCAGAACTCATATAGAGTCAGGAAGTTGCGCAGCTGGACTTTCTGTAAATGACAACACAATCATAATTTTTTTTTGCACAAATGTCATCTCAGGTCCAGGTCTGAGAGGAAGGTGAGTTTGGACTTGCTGGATATGATCTGAGTCATTAGCCTTTATTTGGACACTAAATATAATTTACTAGGGATCTAGGGATTTCAATTGTTCATTTTCCATAACAAAGCTCAGTAAAACTTTGAATAACAGACTTCAAAGGAGGTAGAAAATAATTTCTTTTTGTGCTGACCCACCAGACCCAGCGTATTTAAGAGGCAACATGTATCACAGAATAATTTGGTTGGAAGGGATATCTGGAGACCACAGGATCCAACTTTCTGCTCAAAGTGGACCCATCAGCCTGCAGAAGCCTAGAAGCCTCATGCACAAGTGATATATGGAAAGAGCTAGGGGACAATAACATAATCATATTTCACACCCCTTCTTGAGTCCTTTAGACAGACATGTCCTGTTAGTTAATCTGTAGCTAATCTTCTTGGTTTATTTCAGCTCCAGAATTTTTTTGTTTTGTTTGTTTGTTCACTACAATCAACCTCTTCCAAGCCTAAATCAACTCCTTTGTCAGTCCTTTGTCAGTTCTCAGTAAGAGGTAGCCATTCCCTGTAATGCCATTTTTGTAAAAGTGTACATATTTTAGTTTATAGCAGGGTCTTTTTAGATGGTGGTAATATATTTATATATATATATATATACATATATATATATATATATAAAACCAATGTTGAATAGTAAAAGATTTCCACTGCACTCTTCAATATACAAAAAGATGGACATGTTTAGAAGCAGCAGATGCTTTGTTGCCTGCATGACAGTTCACTGAAGAGGAGCTGATATATTAGGAATATTAACTATTACTGTCTAGTCTTATGTATTCTTCACATTTTAGTACAAAATATTTTCATTTATTCAGGGAAACCTAATGCATAAGTAAACTTCAAAATATTTATAAACAAGAGGAAAAACTTTAGGTACAGCCAACTCCTGATCTCTGCTCCTTTCTACAAATTCTAGTCAAGTCATTCAAAGTATCTTAAAGTCTCCAGTACTGACATCTCTGCATGATCATTTTCACCCATCATCTGTACTGAAATTACTCTTCAAAAGGCTGAATTTTTTTTCTAGTGATAATTGTTTTCAGTGACATTTTTTTCCCAAACTGTTTCACAATTGTTTGTTTTTGTGCAGAATAACTATTTGAAAAAAATATATATATATTGATTTATAGATAACAGGTTTTAATTAGAAACTGGTTGTTTTTATCTTTGGCCACAAAAATATTAAGTGCTTGTTTTTACAATGAAAAAGGAAAAAGGGATTTATTCTGAGGAAAAACCATAACCACCACAAACAACAAAATCAATCATTTTCTGACCTTCTCTGCTAATAGCAGCTGTTCTTATTTGAAACATGCATAGAAATTCTCAGATGTAATGTGCGAAGGATTTTTATTCTTAGGAAATTTCATGAGACAAATGGCTTCTTCGCATTTCACCAATGCAAAGCAGACCAAGCCTGCCTACTTGGAAATGTAGCACTATCTGCAGCTACTAGGTGCAAAACTATTTTGAAACTGCTCATTTCTTTTTCTGGCTTAGCAAAGACTCTGATCATCCTGTAACTATAGCAACATAACCACAAGCTGCTCAATTTTAGACACTTTTTGTGCATTGTCTATTTTTTTTTTTCGAGAATATAAAAAGATAATGGGATACAGGCACTTTGCTTTGTTTGCCTTGTTAAGCTATATTTAAATAATAAGTGATAAAAAGAATGAATAAAAACCCCTCCTGTCTCTAAATGCTTTTAATGTTAATTCTATTTACTTCAAGACTTAGGGGAGGTGATTCATTTTCCTGAATGCAGACACATAGTGCCATTCAAGATGTCTTAGGGGCTCCCACCTGGTATCCAGCTGCCACAGCAGAAGGGTAGATGTTTGGGAGCCTGAAGATATCTTAGGTAGAAATTGTCACCTAAGTTTAGGTGACTGAATTGCTCCAAAGACTATGTATTTTTCAAAATATTCTTGCCTACTGCCAAATACTAACCAAATAAGTGAATATTTGCTTGGTGTTAAACATCCATTCCAGGCAATAGTAAGCAAGTATAGCCTACCGCAACATACTGAACAGGACAATATCAGATCCCATAAAGTCCCATAGGTTGCTTTTTTCCCCATACAGTTTCTTCTCATGGAATTTTCTTAAAATATTATAAATTTTGGAACAGAACTTAGGGATTTGTCTGTCAGCTAGAAGCTTAATTCGGTTGCCTATACAGAGACTTATGCAGTTTAAGAAGACAGTTATTTTTTTCTTCCTTTTTTTCCCATGCCAGAGTGTTGCAGGTTTTCTGTAGGTCCTGTGTTATATTTTCCAGTTCCATAAGGATGTCTTGGTGTGCAGCAACCTGTAGTTCTGCAGGAGCTATTCAGAGCTCATGTGTCCATGCTCCTTCAAGCTATGCAATGAAGATCCAATCAAAAGAGTCAGCAACTTTCAGCTAAGACACCTATACATAAGCATAAGACTCTAAACCTTATTTGATTCAGGTTTTAAAACTACAAAAAAAATAAATAAATATTTGAGACATCTTAAAGTACCAGTTACATCAACACAGGGATGACAAATAAAACAGGATCTACAAGAGATTGTGGTTTTCTGTAGTGGCAAGTGGAGGAAAAGCAGAATTCCCCCCCAAAAAAGCATAAACAATTCAGAAGCTGAGTTATAACATATACACTTGCACATGCAGCTGCAATCCAAAGATTTTACTTGTTTTAACCATGTCAAAGAAATGCAAATAAGCATGCAAAAGGACAGAACCTATTAAAAATGAATACTATTAATAATACAGTTAAAAAAAAAAAAGGAAAAAATACTTATAGAAAACATCATATAGCCCATTGTATTGTAAGTACTGGCAAGAGAAAAAGAACATTAAAGGAGCATCAAGTCACATTCTCCGATGTTAGAAGTCTCAAACCAATAGACAGGCCTGATAAAAGACCTATGTCCTCCCAGTTTTACAAGTGTAAGCTCTGATTATCATCTGAGCATTCAAGATCCAAAGCGTAAATCAGCATATGTACAGCCCAGCCAATTAAATTTCATTTCTTGTCTTTCCTTTTAGTCATGAGAAAGAAATGGAAAAGTTCAGGAAGCAACTGACCACAGCTATGCTAGATTTTTCTGAGTAGGTTGAATTACACATTAGCAACGTTTATTTCTCTGCATATTAACTGAGACCAGAATGATTGGAGCAGAGCAGATTACTACTGATCTGAGACGGACCTCTCCTAAAGAAAGAAAATATTTTGCAGCATGTTTTCATATTGACCTCCGAAAGGCTAAAAGAGTAGTTTATATCTGCAGTGAAATGAATCCTACAAGGCTAAATTAGGATTCTTTCCCTCTCTTTCTTACAAAATGTCCAAACTCAACCTAATATGTCTTTCTTTTTTCTTTTTCTTTTTTTTTTTTTAATTATTATTTTTTTTTAATCATTCTGATAAAGAGAAAAGCCTCACACTATGTCTCAGAGAGAAACTGGTCAAACTGTCGGGTTGATGAAATAATCACAGAATCACAGAATTGTAGGGGTTGGAAGGGACCTCGAAAGATCATCGGGTCCAACCCCCCTGCCAAAGCAGGTTCCTTAGAGCAGGCTGCCCAGCTAGGCATCCAGAATATCTTGAATATCTCCACAACCTCCCTGGGCAGCCTGTTCCAGGGCTCTGTCACCCTCACCGTGAAGAAGTTCTTTCGCATGTTGGTGCAGAACTTCCTGGGCTCTATCTTGTGGCCATTACCCCTTGTTTGTTCCCACAAACCACTGAAAAGAGGTTGGCCAAATCCCTCTGTCTCCCACACCTCAGGTATTTATGCACATTGATGAGATCCCCTCTCAGTCTTCTTTTCTCCAGGCTGAACAGACCCAGGTCTCCCAGCCTTTGTTCATAGGGAAGATGCTCCAGGCCCTGTATCATCTTTGTGGCCCTCCACTGGACTCTTTCCAGGAGATCCCTGTCTTTTCGTACTGGGGAGCCCAGAACTGGACACAGTACTCCGGGTGAGGCCTGACCAGGGCAGAGTAGAGGGGGAGGATCACCTCCCTTGACCTGCTGGCCACATTCCTTTTAATGCACGCCAGGTTCCCATTGGCCCTCTTGGCCACCAGGGCACACTGCTGGCTCATGGTTAACCTGTCGTCCACCAGGACCTCCAGGTCCTTCTCCTCAGAGCTCCTCTCCAGCAGGTTGTTCCCCAGCCTGTACTGATACGTCCGGTTGTTCCTTCCCAGGTGCAGGACTCTACACTTGCTCTTATTAAACCTCATTTGGTTTCTTCCTGCCCATCTCTCCAGCCGGTCCAGTCTCGCTGAATGGCAGCACAGCCTTCTGGCATGTCAGCCACTCCTCCCAGCTTTGTGTCATTGGCATACTTGCTGAGGGCAGACACTATTCCCTCATCAAGGTCGTTGATGAAGATGTTGAACAAGACCGGACCCAGCTCCGACCCCTGGGGAACACCGCTAGTCACAGGTCTCCACCTGGACTCTGTGCCACCGATCAACACTCTCTGAGCTCGCCCAGTCAACCAGTTCTCAACCCACCTTACTGTCCACTCCTCTATCCCACACTTTCTCAGCTTTGTTAGCAGGATGTCATGGGAGACAGTACCGAAAGCCTTGCTAAAGTCAAGGTAGATGACAACCACTGCTCTCCCCCCATCTACCCAGCTGGTGATGCCATCATAGAAGGCAACGAGGTTGGTCGAGCACAACTTCCCCTTGGTGAATCCATGCTGACTACTCCTCATAACATTCTTCTCTTCCAATTGCTTGGAGATGGCATCCAGAACAGGCTGTTCCAACACCTTTCCAGGGACAGAGGTGAGACTGACTGGCCTGTAGTTTCCCAGATCCTCCTTCTTGCCCTTCTTGAAGACCAGAGTGACATTGGCTATCCTCCAGTCTTCAGGCACCTCTCCTGTTCTCCAAGACCTTTCAAAGATGATAGAGAGTGGTTCGGTGATCACCTCTGCCAACTCCCTCAGCACACGTGGATGCATCCCATCGGGACCCATGGATTTGTGTGCGTTGAGCCCACTCAGATGCTCCCGAACCACTCTCTCATCAACCAGGGGGGAGCTCTCCATTTCCCAGTAGTATTATAGTATTAGTATATAGTATTGGTCACAAGAATGAAGTTAAGAAAATAAATAAATATTGTTTTGCAAGAGCAGGTTATAACCATGTAAGCTTCCCTTTCAATCAAAGTCTCACTAATTCTTTATGTTGCTCTTTCCTGTATTACTTAAGGAAATTATTAATACCCAAATGGTTGTGGGGAGGGGAGGAAACACATTTGCGTTGTGTTTCAGATTTCCTGAAATCAAAGAAAGAACTAGATGATTTATGTACTTAACAACATATCTAAACTAGTAAAAAGGGAAAATTCATAAGCGGTGGCTAAATGTATCAAATCACATACATGATTACAAAAATGAATGCTTGTTCAAAGGTAATTATGAGAAGAGTCTAAAGTCAACATTTCTAATACAGAATACCTACACTTCATTTTTATTTCAATAGTTACCAAAAGGAATCATCACAACTTGCCCTCCTTGTCAAAGATTTCCCAAATCACCGTAACCTTATTACTAATCACCAGAACAGTTAATTACATACCTATATTTTCCCTACCAATTCCAGCCTCCATGAGTTCTCAGAACTCAATTCTACTTTCCTTGAAGACAGGCAGAAAGAAATGCTAACTAGAAATATTTCTTTAGGGGATGCAATTCTGACCAAAGGTCCACCTGGTTTTGTCTCTCTCCTATATATTTTTGGGCATTAAAATAAAAAGTTGCAAACCAACCAGGACAGCTATCTGTTCTTTTTCCAGAACTTGCTCTCTCCTTTTTCTGAAGCACCCTGATCCTCATATTAATTCATAACCTGATGGATAAAATCCTCACACACTTACCAGATGTGAGCAATGTTAAATCACCTTCAAATTTAAGATATTCTGACCTCTCCTTCCATCCAAGGGCATTTCATATACTGGAAAGAAGGCCACCAAGATGACCAAGGAACTGGAGCACCTCTCATATGAGGAGAGGCTGAGAGACCTGGGACTGTTCATCCTGGAGAAGAGAAGGCTCAGTGGGATCTGTAAATACCTGAAGGGAAGGCGCAATAAAAACGGGGCTGGGCTCTTGTCAGTGGTGCTCAGTGTCCGGACAAGAGGCAGCGGGCACATACTGGTACACAAGAGCAACTCTGAGCACCAGGAAGCACTTCTGTACTGTGCAGATGATGGAGCAGGGGCACAGGTTGCCCAGAGAGGTTGTGGAGTCTTCTTCTTGGAGATCTTCAAAAGCTACCTCAGCATGAGGCTGAGCAACCAGCTGTAGGTGTCCCTGCTTGAGCAGGGCCTCTAGAGGTCCCTTCCAGGGAAACCTGTGCCACTGCCTCACTACCCTTACTATGAAGAATTTCTTCCTAATGTCTAATCTAAATCTATCCTCTTTTAGTTAAAGACCATTCCCCCTTGTCCTATCTTTATCTACCCAAGTAAAGAATTCCTCCCCATCTTTTTTATAAGCCCCCATTAAGTATTGAAAGGCTGCAGTGAGGTCTCCCCAGAGCTTTCTCTTCTCCAGGCTGAACATCCCAAGCTCTCTTGGCCTTAATAGAATTATATAGTTCTGGTCTTGTTAGAGTTGTTACCGGCAACAAGTAGGAAATAAATAAATAATAAAATTGATAAATATAATACAATAATAATTAAATATGCCCATTCAGTGGTATTGATTTTGTTAATAGTCTCATTTCAGCATGTTAGTGTTATTCCTATAAACTACTTGGAACATATTTGAAAATTCTGGCTAATGACATGTGAAATCACATATACAATAAAACTATTACAGACTATGAAATATGTCCTTGCAGTGTTATTTAGTGGTCTTGTTTCATTACAAATATAGTATAATCATCATGGCTGATGGAGTTTAAACAAGAATTCATCGCAGTTTGTTTTGGTTCAGCAAAGATAGCTATGTCAAAGGTTTTGCATTTAACTACAAATGTTTAGACCCAAGGAAAGAGTGTAAGAATAGACCTTATAACATTACATTTTCTTTAACAAGTACACCAATGATTTAACAAATTCACCAATGATTCTGAAAACAGAACACAGTATAAAAAAATGCATATAGATACTTTAGGATTCAATACAGGGACCTTTTAGTTCAAATTGCCTTCCAAACAGCTGCTGTACCTTATTTATGCAGTATAAACAACCTATGAAATTACAATTTAAATTAGTCCATATTCATTCCTCTCTATACATGAAGCAAGAGAATAGAAAATGCTAGCCCTTGATTTTAGGTATATAATTCAAGTCAGGTTTGGGGCTTAGAAAACATCTATATTCCAGATCCGAGTTCTGACTGGCTGTTCTTTCCTTAATACTGTCTTATTTAATTTAATTTAGTTTAATTTTTATTTATTTATTTATTTATTTATAAGAATGGCATCAATGAAACCTGCCTTAAGGTAAACTGAACTGATCTTGAATTTCATACATTAGGATTTGATTTAGTGTTAGGACTCCACTGTAGGAGTTAAAAGGGGACTTACACTGAATGTTATCCCCTCGAAACCTATTCACATTTATACATTATTTTACATATAAAATTATTGCCACTTAGACTATTATGGGACATGGGACATTATTGACTTTTAGGGTGCCACATGTTTAATTGCATATGACTAATGATATACAAAGAAAGAACTGCAGAGAAAGTTCAGATAATCTTCCATACATTAATATCATTATAGAGTAAAAGTGAGTCCCTTTCTTAAGAGGGAACCAGATGTTGATGTAGGATTGCCTGTCAGAACCTATCCTCAGCCACTTGGATAGACTTTTATTATAGTGAAAATGGATATGAAGGGTTTCCTGGAGTAATTGCATATTTTAATATGTGCTCATCTTTGTCTTCAGTTACTATCTTGGCTCCTCTGGCAGAATAGGTCCATTGTGTGCAAGCATAAAACATTCCTTATCTTCTTCTTACATATGATCATACAGTTCACTTTGATGTCATTGCAAACAGTTTCTTAGCATAAAAGAGTTGAATTTGCTTCATTTGATGGATGACATTTTTTACTTTTTTCTTTTTTTTTTCTTTTTATCTTTTAATTAAGAGAAGAGAGATAAAACATATAACTGTATCTTCAGTCCTTTCAGTCAAGCTCTTTCTGACATCAGCTTTGAAATAACTATGCTGCCTCCATATTTAGAGTAAATTTACAGTACAAGGAGCTATTTTATTTTTCTGAAGTCATCAGGAAATATATGGTATCTACAGAAAGCCATTGAGATGAATATTCTGGAATCCTTTAAAAAAATAAATTTATTTAGATTGGCATAAATAAGATATACATAAATTGACCAAGCTTCTAGTTTGTTTCTAACTGTTGTTAGGGTGTCACCGCAGTATGCTGGCAACAGTTAATGTTGCTAATTGCTGGTATGGTTGACTTTGAGTTCACAATGTTCACCTGCTAAAGTAATGGAGACTTTATATGAAGAATAACAGTATCACTAAACTTGATGTTCTTTCTTTCTGATTAAGTATTTTTTTCCATGGGTCAATACCAGTGCCCTGACCTATACATGGAGGAAAGCAAGAAGACAACAAATGTCAACAGAGAAGAAATAAGTCATTATTTAACTGAGGACACAGAGTTCTGCAATTTTTGAGTGGTTTTCAAGGACTGCACCAGACCTAATATATTAAGATAAATAAAATTACAAGGTTCAGATCAGGAACTAATGGTTATAGATAGGTATAAATGAGAAACAGCAGTTTCTGGACTCCCAACCAACCAAGAGCTAATACCAGTAAACTGATGAGGAACAAAGCTCTTTTAATGGCAGGAAACAGACACACAAATAAGAAGTATAAGAAAGACAGCGACATGATAGAGTGTGTCCAGAGGAGGGTCATAAAGATGATCAGAGGGCTGGAGCACCTCTCCTGTGAAGAAAGGCTGGGAGAGACAGGGATGTTCAGCCTGGAGAAGTGAAGGTTCTGAGAAGACATTATTACAGTCTTTCAATGCATAATGGGAGCTGACAGGAAAGATGGGGAGGGACTATTTATCAGGGAATGTAATGACAGAACAAGGGGAAATAGATTTAAACTAAAAATGGTTAGATTTAGTTTAGAGGTTAGGAGGAAATTCTTCACTCAGAGGGTGGTTAGGCGCTGGAACAAGTTGCCCAGAGAAGCTGTAGGTGTCCCATCCCTGGCAGTGTCCAAGGCCAGGCTGAATGGGGCTTTGGGCAACCTGGTCTGTTGGGAGCTGTCCTGCCCATGGCAGGGGGTAGAACTGGATGATTTTTAAGGTCCCTTCCAACCCAAACCATTCTGTAATTCTATGATTATAAATTAGGCTACATTTTCTGATGAAATTTTCGATCATCTGATTTGTATCTACAAACCAAGTTAGCCATACACAGGGAGAATGAGCTGCCTTTTGCCATTACTGCTCTGATAACTGCCAACTCAAATCACTTTACCTGCTGACCTGCAGATCCACAGAAAAATAATTTTGCAGAATGATATAGGAAACCTTTACAAAACCCACATTTATCAAATGAAGAACTGCATGTCATCATTTAGCATTTCAGAATATGGGAAACCATTTCAGAGCTATTATATCTTCCATGTCCGCACGTATCATCAGTGTTAAAGGAGTCCCCACAATTTTTTGAGAGAAAAAAAAAAAAAAATCTTTTTTTGCCTACCTGGTCCAGAAGCTGTGAACTACTGAAAGCTGTGTACTGCACCTAGTCTTGCACTAGACCAAGAAGGATTAAGGGAGCCTGAATACTCCAGATTCTATCTTTTTACAACTTTCTCAGTAATGTGTGACAAGAAGGAAAAGTTAGATACAAGGCAAGAAAGAAATTATTAGGGTCTGCCAAATATTTTCTGTGAACTTTTTTTGACAGAAAATTGCACTTTCATTAAATACATGCCTACAGTGTCTGCTCTCCTCAAACTTTCAATTTTTGTCAGATAACGAAAGCCTCAGGATTTTCATCAAAAAGGCAATTTTCCACAGGAAAGAATTCTCTTGTTTGACTTTATCTAGAAATTACCAATTTCAAAAGATAATTTTCTAAGATGAGTCACAATGAATATGACTATTTACAATCAACACTAGTCCTCACTGTGGTATCTGAGCAGTCTTTACTAAAACCAGGCATGATTAGTACATGCAAGACATAAAGTGAACAAGTCCGACACACATCTTGTAACCTTGTGCAGTGTTCTGCATGTGAAATTCCTGTTTCTCCTGTTGCAGTATCAACCATTTTTTCCCCATCAGTAGTGCTTGAAATGCATTTTCCTCCTCTGACTTCAATATTAAATCAAAAGTGGTTTGTAGATGAAAAAGAGAAGTTGAAACAGAGAGAGTGATTTAAATAATAAAAAACCCTTAACATCAAGTACAATGAAAGGGCTGTTTAGTTTTTGCTTTAAGTCTAAAAATTTTGTGCATATTAGCCTTTTAATTGGCCATCCTGCAGGGAAGGATTACGTCCCATAAAGCTTTGTACATTGCATCACTACAAGACGCACACACAGAAAGGGTATCATAGAATGGACGATATCTGTTTGCCTTCAGTCTTAATTGGTTTGATACCACCAGCTTTTCTGCTTGGCTGAAGGCAGTACTGGAACCTTGTAAAGCAGGCACTATTTCATTTCTTCTGTGTTGTAACTGTAATAAAAGAACCTTCCCAATTTCTTTATAATCTGCTTCATGTCAATTCCCTCAGGTTGCTAGCTTCATTCTAATTCTATTTTTAAACAAAGGCAGTTGATTCTTCTTCTTCTTAGCTACCCTTTGCTTAACCCCTAATTTGAATCTGCCAGTCTTTCCTGTGTGTCATTTGGAATAAATGCAGTATAAGAAAGAAGTTCATTTTACAGAAGAACAAATATGTTTTTATTCCCTGTATTGTCTTGTCCTGTGCATCTTGCTGAATATTTTACTTTGTTGCTGTATAATATCTTGTAATAAATTCATTAAAAATAAATAAATAAATAAAAATAAACAGGGAAAAAAATTGAGGTTGTGGTATAACCTAAAAGGCTAACAGCACAGTAAGACATACCAGAGTGAAATCTAGCTCTTGTATAAATCAGTGGCAAGGCTGTCATTCCCTTCAATAGTCTAGGACATCATTTGAGTCTTTATAGGAACACCTTTATAGGAGCATAAGCATTTTTTTTGTTGTTTTGTTTTAAATGATGTGTCATTCAGTACTGCAAATTCAAAATGTTAAAAAGAAAAAACATCACCTGTCCATGGAAGCTGCAATATCTTATACCATTAATTTATAACTATGATCTAAGCTATTCTTCTTGTTTTCCCTGTAGGACTTTAGGGATCGTTTAAGACAGATATTTCAAATAGCTTTCTTGTAATATACATCAGAACATGGAATCTGAGATTATTTGTCTCTTGCAGTCAGGACTGTGAGTAAAACAGCATGTATCTTAAGACTTGCTTTAAATCATGAGACAAAACACCTGCTTGCTATCAGGACTGGAAAGCTAAGGATTGGAGTTACAGGAAGGACAGGCATGTGATAATGAATTGCAACCCAAATGGATTTGAATAACCTGCAGCCAAACGCCTCTACAAAGGATACGAACAATACCCCTTCGTGCTCTTAGTGAAGATGTAAACTTTCTGTTCTTACATGGGACAGCAGTTTTTATTTTCCTACAAATAAGTAGTATTGGCCCAGATTATACCTTCCAGTTACTTGAGTGATCTATTTGTGAAATGTTTTGTTGTTGTTGTTGTTTGTTGTTGTTCTTGTTGTTTCCTTTGCTGACTTCCTAACATATTCTAAACTCTTATTTAATTCTTTGTCTATAGACTTTGCCTAGGACCCATTACAATCAACAGAAATTGCTGCACTTCTGCCTAGTAAGGGTTTGTTTCTCCTACTGACTTCTTACAGAATTTTTAGCACTGGACTGAACTGTGAGTAGGCCCTGGATTTAAAGTCATAGCCTTGTTTTCGAATACAAATGCTTATTTCATAAAAAGATCTGTATGATGATAACAAATATTCTCATGCTGGAGGAAACAACAGTGAAGAAATAATGTTCCAGGTAACTGAAGTTCAAGTGTTTCACTAAAAAGAAACTTCATGCTTGTGCGCAAAACAAATCATGAAAACAAAACAAATCAAAAAAACGTACATTAGGTGATAGTGATTTTGATCTACCTGCATTTCAGAAGTGTAGTCCAAGAGTTAAATAAAATAAAATAAAATAAAATAAAATAAAATAATAATAATTCAAGTGGTTAAACAATTCAAGTAAAAATGATTACATGGTCCAGAAAATACGATCCAGTACTGAAACCAGTATTTCCTGTAAATGATGTTTCCAAATCTATCAGTGTCTCAGAACTGTACATGTTTTCAGTATTTCACTTTTCAGGAGGAAAAAAAAATGCTGACATTAACTTGTAATTAATTTTGTAGTTTTCTGGGATTATTATCTATGTACTATCTATGAGTTCCACTAAATGTGTTTTGATGTGTCCTCAATCAGGAGCTAGAACAGTTTTACTCTTTCTGGAAGAAGCAACAGTGGAAAGCATGTAAGCAATACTTCATAAATAAAATTTAGACCTGACTTGACTTTACCTTTTTTTCTGTGAGAAACTCAATTAAAATGTTTACATTTTGATTGACAGTGGTTTTGTTTGTTTGTTGTTTTGTTTGTTTGTTTGTTTCTCCCTATAGTTTATCTCTCTCTGTGTTATCTGTGGAGAAAATAAGCTCTTCAAGGTCAGGGTTATCTTTGTGTATAGCATCTAACAAAGGGGGAAAATTATGATTTGGTTCTTCTAAGACTTACTGTACTATCATTAAAAATAATCAACAACATCTTTACTTGAACAGAGGAAAAAATACGTATGCATTTAGGGTAGTACTAATAAAACAAGGGTTTTTTGGTTGTTAGCAATATCTTCTATACACATTGATTTAAATCAATGTCCTGACTCTTCTCTTGTTTAGAGGAGGCGATATAACTTGCAGTAACATAAAACTACCTTACATGCAATCAAAAATCTGTATATATGTCTTTTTTTTTTTGTCTTTTTTTTTTTTTTCCCCACAACACATAGAGAAGGGAACAACTGACTGCAAATCGAATTTGTAATTCATGAAGTAACACCCCTAAAAATTTCAGTTAAATATGATATTAGAAATTAATTAATAAGAACTATTCTGAGTTGTATTCACGTGTTACCTGAAGATAATTCAAGATGAATATTTCAGTTATATGTGTCATCTTCACAATGCAGAGCCTCATTACTCAGCATTTCATCCACCACAGGGAAGGAAGCTGAAAAGAAAACAAGTCCTGAAGGGAATATTAAGGTCTGAGAAAAAGAAAAAAGAAAAAAAAAAAAGGCTGTTTAGCATACTTACATCTCCTTTTCCTCCTAACTATTGGCATACTCACATACTTCATAGCCAGGCAAGAAGGGAATATAGACGCCTTACGTGTAGCATGCTCCTACAAAACTGTTAGTAGGGTTGCAAGAGGAAGCTAACTTATGGCAATGCAACTTTGGTTTCCATGGGGATCACTACGCCTATATCTATGTTCTCCATCTGTTTTGTCCTGTAATTTTCTGCTGACTCAACACTGTAACAAAATAAGACTAAGTTTCTTTGAAAATAGATGTTTTGGTGCAATTCTGCTTGTGGTAAATGGTGTTTATGACAGTTTTCACTTAATAATTGCATCTTAAGGAGGTGTGGACTGTATAGCAAAACCCTTTGTAGGCTGATGCTAATGCAACCATAATGGAAGAAAGAATTTCTGGAGGACACCACACTTGCAAAATTGTCACAATAAGCAAGGAGGAAAAAAGAGAGAAATATCATCATTGCATGTGCACAGTTGGCATTTCTGTAGCTGAATTATTTTTCTCAATACAAATTGCCAGCCTCAGGAAAACTTCATAGCCCTGTTAGATCTGTATTATTAAATTCCACTTCCATATGTATGAAGTGACTGTCAAGTGACATTATAGCCACACTTGGTCCATTAATATCATATAGCTATATCTTTAATGATGCCTCTATTGATTGCCTGAAAGACACTGCAAATCAGCAGCTGAGTTGTCATGGTAAAGAACATGCTAACCATGTAGGGCAACGCAGTAGTCAACATATTTATTCCAAGTCTACACAAAGATTAAATAGAAACGGGCTTTAAGGAAATATTAACCTGTAACTTCTACCCTACAACAGAATGGTTCTCTGTCACCTTTTTCTCCTGACCGATGGCTCTTTAGGTGTGTAAACCAAGACAGAAAATGAGAGACTGTGGTTCAGGACATATGGCAGCCTTCTCTCTTAGTGTATTGTCCACACAGAGATTGGGTTAGCAATGGCTTTATTTCCTTCTCAGTCATCCATATCCAATCCTTAGAAATCACATGGGGTCATATGGCTTTGTAGATAATTTGCTATGTGGATGTTCGCTGCCAACAAGACTTCAGCTTCTTATTTTTTTTCCAGGTAGAGAAATAAACATAAATGTACATTAGAACAGTTCAGCCTACTCTTGGTGAGTGTTTACTGTCCCAGAAAAGTCTTGGTCCCATATACCAATACCACCACACTTTGTGCTGCATGTGTACACCAGGATTATGACTTCGCCCTCTCTGCACAAATTTACACAAATAGCAAGTTTTGTCTTCCAAGTGAGAAACATAAAGTACATTTGGATGCACTCCCAAAAGGGTGTAGGGAGTGTGGAGGAGTAGGAATGTAGTTATATCCAGATCTTAGTATGGGATAGTTCTGATTGGGATTTGAATCTTTGTTTTTATTCTGGAAAAATAAAATAAAAATCTGTGTGAATAGAAGACCAATATCTGGTACTTGCTATACATCTGAAAGACCAACAGCTCTCACCTGAATCTTACATATCACTTTGGATTCATACCGTTGTAAAGGAACTTTGCCCCATTTTGCCCCTACATGCAGGAGTTTTATATATCCAGTATTTTATTTTTTATTTTTTTTTTTTGTGGCCAAAATTAGCTCATATAGCCTCTTGAGCTGCTTAAATCTCTAGCTATAGTACATTTCCTCTTTATCCTCAAATAATTTCTGTATTTTTTTTTTTTTAAACTCTGAACATTAAAAAGGGAACAATACTCCAGAATCAACTTTCCCTGTTATATGTTGAGAAATAAACTCATCTCTCCATTACTTCCTTCTAGGTCTGGATTTGTACTCATAAAGATTTCATTAGCCCAGTTACCACAGTATCATTGTGGGGGTTCAGGGCAAATCACTAGGACCTTTCATAGTTACTGCTGCCTAAATCAATCAGATCAGCCTGTTTCTCATAGTGACCAGGGAGCTGCTATTTGGCTGTTTAAAAATCCATTTAAAAAATAAAAATAAAAAATTATATTCATACTAAGAAAAAACAAGGCTTTGCATGCTTATTTATGGTGCTGAAAGTGTCTGCAATCAGAGTGAAGAGGAGAAAACAGAAAAATTGGTACTAGTGGCATACAAAACCAAATAGCAAATGTTCACATTTTTCCCTGAGTTTGTTTGGCAGATGCACTCTGATTCTCTTCTGAACAAGATAAAATTTATTCCTGACTGTCTTTGTGTGGACTGGAATTCCTCCTATTGCTACTCTCTGTTCTTTCTCATTTGGATACACTCTTTTTTATTCTTTAACTATTTTGAGTACTGATGTCATGGTAGCATGCTAATAATTTTCCTGAACACCTTTTGACATATTAGAGCAATTTAAGCTTTTCTGAAGTCTTCTAGACTTTCCTGACAATCTAAATTCTTTAAACAACCTCCATCAGGGGAATAAAAATCTCAAAGAACTCACGGATTCAAAACATCCTCCTCTGCTCATTTTAAAGTACTGGTTCCTAATGCACTAGAAATTACTTTGTCATGATTGGTATGAGATCATCATACAAAAAAAAAATGCAGAACAGCAGCTTGTAATGAAAACTACTGCCTTTTTCTGCAACATCATAGTCTGCTTTACCATTGATCTAGCGATAGGCTTATACGAGATTAACATTGTTGTTTATTCCTAATTATCTTTCTCATTGCATGTACCACATCCTGACATGAACCTTTTTGTTTTCACCATGCCTGTAGTTTATAAAAATATTTTTTGAGATGTAACTACTTATTTATTATTATTTCTGCTTCTTCCAGTTTGCAAAATAATTCAGGTTAAACAAGACTTCTGGAGATCTTTAATTCAACCTCCTGATTAAACAAAGCCTAACTTTAAATTTTGACTAGGCTGCTTAGTGCCTTGCCTAAAGTAGTTTGGAAAATATTCAAGGAGAGAGAGCCCACAACCTCTCAGGGACACAGTTAGAGTTCCTGGCAACCCTCCATGAAGAAGTATTTGCCCCCATTCTCTCAGCTTGTTACTGTATTCTGTTTGGTTGGTTTGGTTGGCCTTAGTTGTTACTTCTGTTGTATATACATGTGAAGAGCTTGGCTCCATCGCCTCCATATTGCCACTTTACATCTCTTTAAGATAAAGAAGACTCAATAAATACTGCTTTTCCTTTTTAAATATTAAATATGTTTTTTTCTTCTTCATAATGAGCTTTGCTTTTCCATTGCTATCTATACATAATGTATATATGTGGAGAGTGTGAGAGAGAGAGTCTGTATTATTGAGATTGTCTGCATTTTCTCCTATGAAATAAAGGCTACCACAGTAATTCCTAAACAAACACCAAGGTCCAACCCCATGATTTACCTTTATATATCATAAGGAGATCCTAGATAGTTATTTCATGCTGAGGACAATATATAAATGTTGGAGCATTAACTCTAAATTGTAATTTTCATTTCAATTATATAAGAATGTATTACGTATTGCACAGACTTGTACAATTTACTTTAAGGACATCACTGCAGAGCAGTTTAAATCCAACACAGTTGAATCTCAACTGACAGTTTTACCCTTCTTCTTGCATGGACCCATGTAACCACCAGGGAAGCTTGTTAAAGGAAATAATCTGGCAATAATCAAATCCTGAAAAAGGCAGATGTTTAACTGAAAAGCTGATGACTGAGGCTTTTAATGGACTTTTTTTTTTTTTTTTTTTCTGACTGTGGGTTCAAGTTCCAACAGCCTGTGTTATCCTAAATAAGTACTGGTGTTTGGCTCAGTCTCACACAGCATTATATTTTATACTACTTTCAGTGTTGGGAAGTAATTTCAGCTGTTGCTAATAATGAGAGGAAACTTTAGTCTTCAAAAAACTTTTAAGAAGGCATACACTGTACAAGTTAGTAATGTATTAAATACAGTTTCCCTGGTCATTAAATTCACTCAGTGCCACTTTACTTTTTGATTTTTTTTGAGGCTTGGAAGGAAGCTATTAGATCTGTCATAATTACTGCATCAAGCAAGATTTTCATAAAACAAAAAGGGAAAGGATTAATGCTGTGCCATTATATGGCATTTGCAGGCTTATCATGATGAATGTTTTATACTTGTTGAAGGTGTTTCTGTTGTTATCAATGGACTATGGCTAGTTTAAATCTCCAGTGATGAAGCTTTACTTCCATGATTAATGAACAAATTGCTATTTTCACAAGGGCTCATAAGACAGTCAGTTGTTCTTCCCTGCTCATTTAGGAGACCCTTAAGGTTTTCTTTGGGGATCTCATTATTTTCTATATGGCTAGAGAAAGAAATAAACAAAGCCCTGAAGGACATTTATGTATACATAAAGCAGAATAATATAACCCTCTAAGGGGAACTGGGATGAAATGGAGATGAAATCAGGAGCCATACAAGCACAACCCTTCAGTTCCCTAAATTGTGCAGGACCTAGGTGCCATCTCTAAACTTAATTTCTTATCAGGTTTAACAATTTCAGAACCATTTTCTGCTTTAGCTAAATCAGCCAGGATTAGATCAGAGTAAAGGGCAAGTTGTTTTGATATAAGGAAAAAAATAAAAAATAAATAAAAAAATAAAGCTTGTGGACCTTATTTGCAGATGGTGAACTTGAACATAGGAAAGTACAGCAGTATTGATTTATTCCAGATGAGCATCTAAACCCCAAAGAGTTCATAATGCACTTGATTTTGTTCCATCCAGTGCTTAACCAGGTGAATGACAATATTGCAATTCATCATTGTGAGAGTTAATGTGCCATGCTTCACTTCCCAATATTCCCTTACCTGACTGCAAGCAAGGAGTATTATCTGAATTTACAAGAGATGCATAGATTTTTATTGTAGGAGTTTGTGAAGTCAGCTCTCCTCAGCACATGTAAGTCAATGAAGCCACACCGATTTACAATATACTTACAATAATCTGTACCACTTTTTTCATCTTAGATTCCAGTGGATAAAGAGATTAGTTTGATAAAGTAATACAGGAATCTGAGTGGTTGCACATCTCCTTATGTGGGTTCACCTGTTAATTTCAACTATATTTGATAAAGGGAAGGAGACAGGAAAAAAAAAAAAAGATTTTTTTTTTGCTTTTTTTCCCCTAACTGCATTTATTTTTATTTATTTTCCTTGTCAAGAGAGAAATTTTTAACCACCTATAAATAGATATGTGAATATATTTTACTGGTGATGAGTTTCACATGAAACCAGATAGGATTTGTGACATCTGTTCAACCTGCATACACTTTATCCTTAAAGAAATTATAATACAGATTTATATATATATGTATATATATAAAAGACTACCACTTTTACAGTCAATTTTAGACATGTTTAAGAATTTAGGAAACTTTATTTTTCAGGACAGAGAAAAAGCCACTCTCTTTGGTGACTGAGGAGTAGATAATATCTTGATGTCAATGATGCAAGTCCCTAATCTGATTTTAGACAGTTAGGACTTTATCTCAATTTACCATGTCCTAAGGAGACTTCTCAGCAAAACTTTTGGTTATTCTAGAGCTGGCAATGGAGGCAATTTCTGTTGGTTTTGGATTTACTTCTTGTCAGAACTAGCATGTTTTCCCTAAATAATTTTGTTTTTAATGAATCATGGGCTTCTGACAAAAACACATTTTACTGAAACATGAAATACTATATAAAGCTAGTGTTTTAGAGAAAAGAATGACTTGTAATATACTTTGTAAAGACACAGTCTCAATGTGATTGCATTTTCAGCAGTGACAAAAAAAAAAAGCAAAACAACAAGTGAAAAAAAAAAACTAAATTAAATGAATGAAGAAACCTTTACAAAACAATTAGCCTGATATAGTAGTCATTTTCTTTCACTCACCATGTATACTGTATTAAGTTTTGGTCACTAAAAAATAAGTAAAAAAAATAAAAAGGTCCTGAGAAGGGCAACAAATGTGATGAGAACCATGGATAGTGGAGAGAAGGGTTTCTGTGAAAGGGAATGAACAGAACACAGATGATTAGGTTTGCATAAAAGGGTAACAGGAGAGATGTTAAATATATATATATATATATAAAATAGCAAAAATAAGACAAACCCAGAGCTACTCATTGCACTTTTTTTTTTTTTTCCCTAATCCATCTCAGATTCAGAAATTTGAAATGGCAAGGGATGTAGGCAGAGGGATGAGGGTTGTATTGTTGTATTTTGGCATATAAATTTGTACCAGTATATTTTCTGAGACTTACACATTTGAATGTTAAAAGGAAAATTATGATATGTAAAAGTCAGTCATTTTGACACACAAGCCACATCGTTTCCTGAGAACTTTCTTTCAAAGAATTGAATAAACCTTTTTTTTTTTTTTAATTTTAAAAGATAAGAGATGTTCTTTACATAGAAAGCTGAGCAATTTTTTTCTAAAAAATACTAAAGTTTTTCTCATCCCAGGTTTCTGTTCTCAGAAGCTTAAGTAAAAATCCCCTCACCTCAGGTGACATTTCCTAGAGTTCATGTGCATTTTTAAATGTGGCCTCTGTATGGCAGACAGCAATAAAATTGTTTCTTTGCAAAACCCAAGAGCAACTGATATCATACAGGCCCGTAACTGCCATGATTTTATACAGCAGGCAGCAAGGTTGGCTTTAGAGTTAAGAAACAAACAAACAATACCTGTCTTGAGATATAGACTTTCCAAGGAAGCAGCAGAACTTCCTTGACTCTACTCCTTCCTTCTCTTTGCAAAAATCTGGGAAAATCAGATTAGATGCAGCCACTAGTTGTACTGGAGGAGAAGGTTCATCAGCAGAGGATGATAGTTGCTTTGGGGGTGAGTGGGTTGAAACCTTAGAAGGAAATATTATTTTCAACCTTCTCATGCTCTGGTGGCAGGAGAAGCAGCAAGATCTAGATCTCAGCTTTGTCCTAAATACGTACTGTAATTGAATACCTACCTCTGTTTTGAACCTTGAGGTGGCCAAATTCAGTATGTCCTACTGTAGTGAGAAGTGTGGAACCATGCCCCCTGATGACAATTCCTCACTTGTGTAGCACAGATATCATTTTGTGAGGACAAAGTTGATCCCATCCCACCAGGTGGGCATTCCATTTTAGAGACTGTCAATTTATTAAAAAAAAAAATATTGTGTTCTTTTCCTTTTAATGAGGAATAACAATAACTTGAACCAAAAGTAGGAGTGGTTGTTCTTTGCTATCCTGATACAACAACCAGTAAAATCAATACAAAAACTAACTTCATAAACTCTGGACTGAGATATCTGCATGGAAAAACTCCATCAGCTAAATTAAGTTGGTCTCTGCAATGTCAAAAATTGTGAAGTCAGTGTGGTCAGTGGGTGGACTGGTACTGCATCTCAGTAAGAAAATTTGGTGTGGGTGTTGGATTTTAGTGTCAAGCAGAGGACTTTTTTCAAAAATGTAGATATGCAAACTGTTGAACACTGACAGCACTCCTTTATTCTTTTTTAATGGCTCATAAGTTCTCAAGGCTAATGATGAAAATCAAGAGGTCAGCAATATCATCTCTTTCCTGCCAGTCATACTCCCACCTCTAAATCTGAATGTAGCAAAAGACAGGTTTTGCTGCCATCAGTTTTGAACTCAGATGATTGTATCAGTGTTGGTACAGAGCCATCCTGAGAACAGAAAATGCTAAATGCCATGTTTCCTTTGCAATAGATGGAGTTCTTCCACCTTCAGAAGGCCTTATCACAAGAAGCTTCACTTGCAAGTACTCTTTGTAATTATGACAGTGAAAAGGGTTTCAAAAAATAAAGCTTCAGTTTATTTTTTAAAAATAAACCTTCATAACTGATGAGCTGTCTTGGGAGACTCAACTCCCCCCACCTCCAGCATAGATGAAATTAAAAGCAACAAACTTTAGAAGGGTGTATGTATTTATATTGTGCATGATTAACTCTTCAGGAAGAAGCCCACTGCTGCAGGAAATGCTTGAAAAAATATTTAGTAATATTTGAAAAAATGGTTGGATAAGTCTTAAAATGAATAGCAGTTTTATAGTTGTGGTGTATTGGTTAGGAAGAGATTACAAAGCCTGTCAGTTTTCTTTCTTTAGAGCATAAACCAAGCACCTTCTTGATTTGAGAACAGATCATTCTTGGTATCCTACGGGGCATTATGCTGAATTTTACTTGCAGGTTGCTTTTGCAGACAAAACTAAGGCCTTGTTATAAAAGTCGCAGTGTTGCTGCCTGCACCTCTAATTCAGGAACTGCTTCGTTGAAGTCAGTGATTTCCATGCAGACATGGCCCAAGCCTGGCATATCTTTGATCTAAAGCAGATCAAATATAAACTGCTCCACCATGATGATATCTTATCCCTTAGCTCATCTGCTTCTCTCATGGCCTCATCTATAAGATTAAACAAGAGTTTTGTATGTTTCCAATAACCCATGATCTTTCTGATTTAGAAATTGTACTTGAATGTGGAAATTAAAAGAAATTTAAAGTAATTTGGAGGGGAAAAAAATAAAAATAGGGCTATCCTGACCATTTATACTTATGCAGAGAAGTTAACCATAGTTTTTCTTTAAAGAAGTTATCAATTTTGAGAGCACAGTGTATTGCCACAACCTATCCACAAGTTTCTTGCAGTGCTTTATGAAAAGCATTTGTCTACTCTTTCAAATACTGAGCAGCAGCTGGGAGTGATTCAAAGCTTCCAACAGAGTTCATGACAGATATCAAGGAACTGAAGAGAAAAGAAATGGAAAAAGGCACTGACAGTTTGTGACCAACATGGGAGGAGGAACCAGGAGGTATTCAGCATGGTTAGGAACATTGAATCATTATCATTCATGAAGTCAGATTCCAGTGAACTCACTACTTTCTGTCCTGGAGAAAAGCAAGTGAGAGTCTGGCACACACAGCTGAGTAACTAGGACAAACACCCATTTCTGATTTGCATGCTGCAAGAGAGCCTGCGGTACTTCTTGCAACCAACTTTGGCAAATACAGAGGTGGCTTTGATGCACAAAACAAGCTGTGGCAGAGACTGGGAAAATTGTGATTATGTACAGTCTCTTAGAAAATAGAACTTATCATTAATATGAGTTTGTATAAGGCTAATGTGAAACAAAGGGATTGTTCCAGATTACAGCCTGTGCTGACTGATTATCTGCTCTGTGAACCTTCCGTCACAGATAATATGTCTAACAGCTCTGCAAAGTGTTGTCTCCATGAATCCCATCTCCCTTTTGTTTTAATTACAAGCTGTTTTCTCAAAAGAAGCTCTTTTTATTTTGGCTGCTGAGATACCTTGACACTAGGACAGGTAAACCACATTAGGTGAAAGACTAAATGGGTTATCTTGTTTTTTGCTTGCCTTCTGACAGGCTCTGGGAACAGTAGCAAATATCAGCTGCTGGAAATACCACCTGACTGAAGAAAGAAAGACAGTTTTCTTCTTTTCCTTTTTCTTAAAAGCCTATGGAATAGAGCCATGCAGATAAGACGTGGGTATTGGTTATTAGCTGAGTAGGTCAGGGGTTAAAATCTCTCTTTTAAGATGTACTCACTTCAACTAAATATGGATACTCTGCTCAAACACCAACAGTAGGAAACCTCAGTTTCCTTTATTGTTAAAAAAGAAAAAACACCACAGAAATCAGAGGTCCCCTGGAGTTGCCTGTATTTTTCCACTAATCGCAAAATCACATTGTGGTTCTTGTTAGCAGGGACTTGTGGAGATTGTCTTCTCCGACACCACTGTTCAAATGCTCAGTGTCAACAGCAGCGGGTTGCTCAGGTTTGTGTCCAGTTGGGTTTTGAATATCTCCAAGGATGGAGGCTTCACATACTCCTTGGACAACCTGTTTTGGTGCTTGATCACCCTCATTCCTTTGTATCTCATCTGTATCCTTAATATTATACATAAAATAAGGCTTACAAATTACTGCTGGAGTTAAACATCTCAGTTAAAACAAGTTCAATGTATGTTAATTAGTGAACTCATAAAGCAACAAATACTGTTTTACTTTGTGCTTACTAGAAATATCTCTGTGATATAAATATTTGTAAACAAAGAGAACAAGGTTTATGTAAAGAGACAATACTTTTTTAAAAAAGCGTATGTTTTACTGGGAAAAAGGATATGTGTAATGCTCACATTCCCTCTTGCATATCCACTTCCCGTCTCCTTTCTTGTGACTTCAGCTTCCATTACAAAAAAAAAAAAAAAAGCACAAACAAACAAAAAAAAGACACTTCCTTCTATAAATCTTGTCCTTTCATTTAATTGTAAAGGTGGCAGCCATACCATTACTACAAGAAAGAAAATAATTTAGTGTTTTTTTTTCTTCTTATTCTGTCCTAAGCCTCTTGTTTTTGTCTTAGAACATATTTTTTGGAAGGAGTTGGAGAAGGTCCAACAATGTGAGCGATGCATATGTTGGGTAAGCAAAGTTCAGCTGATAAACTATCAGAGGATGCATGGTTGTTGTGGCAATTAGTGTTCTGTATGTAGTGTGGCCTGTGTTCTGGCTTTGTTACATATGTAGTTATGGATTCTTCAGTTGGAAAGGGTCTCAAGAGACTGCCTACTAATTCATTTATTTCATTCAGATAAAATAAATTGCATTTATATAATGCCTGACAGATGTTTTCCTAGTCTGCTGTAAAAACCTTTTATGGAGGTGGGAGAAGACTCTATAAGCAAGTAAGAAAACATCTGTGCTTCACTAATCTTACCGTTAGAAAGCTTTTCTTAATATTCAATTTTAATCTTTATTTTTGCAATTCCATTAGCTGTTGTCCTATCTGTCATGGTTATGAAGAACAATTTGTTCACTTTAGCTTCCATCTGTCCATCTACATTTTTTGCTATTATCAGGTACACACCTCCTTCTGTTCTTCTTTTAGACACAGTTCGGTCAATTTCCCTGTATACTATGTTTTTTTGTTTGTTTGTTTTTTAAGCTTTCTGATCACTCTCATAACTTTTCTTTGAACTTTATGTAATCAAATCCAATGATTTATTGGTCACTGGGATCTGGAACATACATAGATATATATCTCTATACATACAGTATATATATATATACTGGTTATTCATGTTCTATGATGTCTTAATCTCTTAATCTTTTGGATGATCCCCTCCCCCTCTTTTATTCTTTTTCTCTTTTCCTTGCCTTGCCTTGCCTTGCCTTGCCTTGCCTTGCCTTGCCTTGCCTTGCCTTCCCTTGCCTTCCCTTGCCTTGCCTTCCCCTTCCCTTCCCCTTCCCTTCCCCTTCCCTTCCCCTTCCCTTCCCCTTCCTTTCCCTTCCCCTTCCCTTCCCCTTCCCTTCCCCTTCCCTTCCCCCCCTCCCCTCCCCTCCCCTCCCCTCCCCTCCCCTCCCCTCCCCTCCCCTCCCCTCCCCTCCCCTCCCCTCCCCTCCCCTCCCCTCCCCTCCCCTCCCCTCCCCTCCCCCTCCCTTCCCCTCCCCTCCCCTCCCCTCCCCTCCCCTCCCCTCCCCTCCCCTCCCCTCCCCTCCCCCTCCCCTTCCCTTCCCTTCCCTTCCCTTCCCTTCCCTTCCCTTCCCTTCCCTTCCCTTC
>NC_137694.1:5516255-5626255 GCF_964034855.1 Anser brachyrhynchus
AAGACAGTTTTCTTCTTTTCCTTTTTCTTAAAAGCCTATGGAATAGAGCCATGCAGATAAGACGTGGGTATTGGTTATTAGCTGAGTAGGTCAGGGGTTAAAATCTCTCTTTTAAGATGTACTCACTTCAACTAAATATGGATACTCTGCTCAAACACCAACAGTAGGAAACCTCAGTTTCCTTTATTGTTAAAAAAGAAAAAACACCACAGAAATCAGAGGTCCCCTGGAGTTGCCTGTATTTTTCCACTAATCGCAAAATCACATTGTGGTTCTTGTTAGCAGGGACTTGTGGAGATTGTCTTCTCCGACACCACTGTTCAAATGCTCAGTGTCAACAGCAGCGGGTTGCTCAGGTTTGTGTCCAGTTGGGTTTTGAATATCTCCAAGGATGGAGGCTTCACATACTCCTTGGACAACCTGTTTTGGTGCTTGATCACCCTCATTCCTTTGTATCTCATCTGTATCCTTAATATTATACATAAAATAAGGCTTACAAATTACTGCTGGAGTTAAACATCTCAGTTAAAACAAGTTCAATGTATGTTAATTAGTGAACTCATAAAGCAACAAATACTGTTTTACTTTGTGCTTACTAGAAATATCTCTGTGATATAAATATTTGTAAACAAAGAGAACAAGGTTTATGTAAAGAGACAATACTTTTTTAAAAAAGCGTATGTTTTACTGGGAAAAAGGATATGTGTAATGCTCACATTCCCTCTTGCATATCCACTTCCCGTCTCCTTTCTTGTGACTTCAGCTTCCATTACAAAAAAAAAAAAAAAAGCACAAACAAACAAAAAAAAGACACTTCCTTCTATAAATCTTGTCCTTTCATTTAATTGTAAAGGTGGCAGCCATACCATTACTACAAGAAAGAAAATAATTTAGTGGTTTTTTTTCTTCTTATTCTGTCCTAAGCCTCTTGTTTTTGTCTTAGAACATATTTTTTGGAAGGAGTTGGAGAAGGTCCAACAATGTGAGCGATGCATATGTTGGGTAAGCAAAGTTCAGCTGATAAACTATCAGAGGATGCATGGTTGTTGTGGCAATTAGTGTTCTGTATGTAGTGTGGCCTGTGTTCTGGCTTTGTTACATATGTAGTTATGGATTCTTCAGTTGGAAAGGGTCTCAAGAGACTGCCTACTAATTCATTTATTTCATTCAGATAAAATAAATTGCATTTATATAATGCCTGACAGATGTTTTCCTAGTCTGCTGTAAAAACCTTTTATGGAGGTGGGAGAAGACTCTATAAGCAAGTAAGAAAACATCTGTGCTTCACTAATCTTACCGTTAGAAAGCTTTTCTTAATATTCAATTTTAATCTTTATTTTTGCAATTCCATTAGCTGTTGTCCTATCTGTCATGGTTATGAAGAACAATTTGTTCACTTTAGCTTCCATCTGTCCATCTACATTTTTTTGCTATTATCAGGTACACACCTCCTTCTGTTCTTCTTTTAGACACAGTTCGGTCAATTTCCCTGTATACTATGTTTTTTTTGTTTGTTTGTTTTTTAAGCTTTCTGATCACTCTCATAACTTTTCTTTGAACTTTATGTAATCAAATCCAATGATTTATTGGTCACTGGGATCTGGAACATACATAGATATATATCTCTATACATACAGTATATATATATATACTGGTTATTCATGTTCTATGATGTCTTAATCTCTTAATCTTTTGGATGATCCCCTCCCCCTCTTTTATTCTTTTTCTCTTTTCCTTGCCTTGCCTTGCCTTGCCTTGCCTTGCCTTGCCTTGCCTTGCCTTGCCTTCCCTTGCCTTCCCTTGCCTTGCCTTCCCCTTCCCTTCCCCTTCCCTTCCCCTTCCTTTCCCTTCCCCTTCCCTTCCCCTTCCCTTCCCCTTCCCCTTCCCCCCCTCCCCTCCCCTCCCCTCCCCTCCCCTCCCCTCCCCCTCCCCTCTCCCTCCCCTCCCCTCCCCTCCCCCTCCCCTCCCCTCCCCTCCCCTCCCCTTCCCTTCCCTTCCCTTCCTCCTCCCTTCCCTTCCCTTCCCTTCCCTTCCCTTCCCTTCCCTTCCCTTCCCTTCCCTTCCTTCCCTTCCCTTCCCTTCCCTTCCCTTCCCTTCCCTTCCTTCCCTTCCCTTCCCTTCCCTTTTTCCTTTCCTTTTTCCTTTCCTTTTTCCTTTCCTTTCTCCTTTTTCCTTTCCTTTCCTTTCCTTTCCTTTCCTTTCCTTTCCTTTCCTTTCCTTTCCTTTCCTTTCCTTTCCTTTCCTTTCCTTTCCTTTCCTTCCTTTCCTTTCCTTTTCCTTTCCTTTCCTTTCCTTTCCTTTCCTTTCCTTTCCTTTCCTTTCCTTTCCTTTCCTTTCCTTTCCTTTCCTTTCCTTTCCTTTCCTTTCCTTTCCTTTCCTTTCCTTTCCTTTCCTTTCCTTTCCTTTCCTTTCCTTTCCTTTCCTTTCCTTTCCTTTCCTTTCCTTTCCTTCTTTCCTTTCCTTTCCTTTCCTTTCCTTTCCTTTCCTTTCCTTTCCTTTCCTTTCCTTTCCTTTCCTTTCCTTTCCTTTCCTTTCCTTTCCTTTCCTTTCCTTTCCTTTCCTTTCCTTTCCTTTCCTTTCCTTTCCTTTCCTTTCCTTTCCTTTCCTTTCCTTTCCTTTCCTTTCCTTTCCTTTCCAGCAATCAGGTAGTAAAAGAGTGCATTCCTTTTGGAGATTTGAGGTTTATTCCTTCAGGTCACCCTGGCAGCTAGTCACAAACTCTGTAGTCAGTTAACAATAAGTGACAGAAGACAACCAGCTTGGACCTAAGCAAAAAGTTGAAGTGTTCAGGAATGTTCTTCCTAAGTGATGGGTTATATTGAAGGCACTTCTCTCTTATTACTGACCACCATGCATGAATCAAAAAGGAAACTTTCGAATATGAATTAGCATTAAAATTTAAAAATCCACATGTCAGATATAAGGAAAGATAGCCACTTAGAGAAATCACTAAGGTGGTCACTCATCAGATTCTTTAAAAAAAATAATATATATATATATATATATAAAACTGTGGCAAAAGTAAGCACAAAAGTGGGAAGGAAAAGGCACAATGATTCTGATCTTAGACACCTCTTACTCACAGCTTGTGGTTCTGAAAATGGCTCAACAGCTGCTAGAGATAGGTACAAATAACAGAGCCTTACATATAAATGTAGCCAGGTTAGAATAAAGCAGAAAGTTTCCTGCTATTTCTTTACATTTTTTTCCTGATAACTAAATAATTTAACTGTAAAAACTACATGTGTCATTAAGGGAATATTATTTAGAATTATACGTCACATTTCAAATTAACTACTCTTCAGGGTATTTCAAGCTTTTCTGAATGATGCAAAATGAAATCCCATGTATGCCTCAGCAATCAATGCAATTTGGTGTAATCAACAATTATCAAAACAAGCTGCTCTCTTCTCCATGTGAGGATGCACAGACAAGACATCTTTCAGTTGCCTGTTTTTTTACTAACCTTGATCATTACATGAGAACTTTACAATTGTAATGAATTTTATTCTTATGTCTGGAAAATGAATAAATGAATGAGCAAATAAATAAACAAACAAAAGTATGTGTTCTTTTATCTCTAGCTTAAAATGACACTAGACACACTATGAAGCTAGTGTAAGGGAATAGAAGAAAATGATGGTAAGATAGACTATTGTTTTTTTTTATGTTTAGCGTCACTACTGCTAGAACTACAATGTACCACTGGTAAGTGATCTTAGTTATTCTCTAAATTCAAGATATTCTCCAGGGCCTAAACTGTAATCCAGAGCATGTATTTTATCAAAAGCTTATAGGCAGACTGAATAGAGGACAGATGAAAATCCCAAAGCAGCATATGATGTCTTCCTTTCAGGAAGAACTACAGCCCTCTCTGCAAAGAAGAACCGAAGTCATCTTCCTCTGACATGAGAGCAAAATGAGACATCTAAAAATGCCAGGACCTTTCATGCCAAGGTGTGAAGAGTTCCCTACAGTTCTTCTCTTTACAAGAACTAGTTTCCCCAGAACAACCATAGAAAAGCAGGACAGAAAAGTGGTTATTCTAGTCCTAGAGACACTAGGAGGAAACGGGGAAAATCTGTATAATATCAAAGTGTTCACAAAGCTTACCGATTGCCTTTTTCTCTACACACAAGTCATTGATATTTAAAGGCTTTTTGTTTGTTTTTTTGTTTGTTTGTTTTTTAAATCCAGATGCATCCATTTGAAGGAGATTAAGATTTTGATTTTGAATGCAGGAAGAGAAAGGGACATTCAGCCCAGCACATAAAATTGATATAGAAGAAAATTCTTCCTATTACAGATTCAGTTACAAACAAGAATGTTCTTACTTCTGCCTGGTCTATCACTGCTTCTGTAATGCTTTCTTGTTTTAATCCATGCCTTGAATTGTACCAGCTCAGCCATCATATTTTCCAACTAGGAAGAATATATTTGTTACTATTCAGTCATGGCAAAAGGCATATCCTAGAACAAAAATAAGATGGATTTAGTTGATGGGGACCTTATTTGGAGTCCACATCTTCTCTCAAACAACATTTTGCTTTATGAGGAAGTAAGAGATAATATTAACCAATATCACCTAGCGTATATTTAAAGAAATTATTTCTAGGCATACCTGTATTTGACATAGATGATTTTGTTTAGGAATTTTTCTATATTCTGTTGTTTTTTTTTTTTTCTTTTCCTTAATCCTCTGATTTATATCAACATGAAGCTCAAGCTTTACATTCTTCAAAACAAAGGAGGCCAACAGCAAGGTTAAAATAACATAATTAAAGCACAGATTTATGTTTAAAACCTATCAACTCTACCAAATTTCAATTCCCCCTTACAACTTCCTCATATTGTTTTCCTCACCTTTCTTCTAAGTAGTTATGGCATCATTGCTTTTGTGTTTACTTTTGCTTGCAATGTAGTTTGCTTCAAGAAAATGAGAGAATTTTTCTTTAAAAAATCTTCTAAAGAAACTGTGAAGAATCTGCAGCTGCATTTCCTGGTTGAACAGTCCCTAATGGGACTGATAGGGAGGGGAAGCCTTGTTACAGAAGCTAGAAAGCAAATACACAGGACTTGGCTTGCAACGCATAGTCTTTCGCTAGAGTGCACACAGCTGCGGAGTCCCCAGAAGCATGGAAGTTGTTCTGAGGCAAAACGAAGAAAAGATAATATAAGCCTTGGGAGAGTTATTTGGCACTTCAACATAGAAGTGCTTGTACTTCCATCTGGGTTGTATGCACAATTATAGAAGCCAGAGCTATATCGTTCTCCTTGGGTTGTTGACAGGAGTTTGGCTCTCACTTTAATGGATTTTTCACATGCTTGCCAGAAGGTTAGAACCACAAAACCTGTGCTGGAAATGGCAACCTATATTGTACATATGAGTTCATACTGGCAGATGGAGGACAAAAAGTCAAACCAGTTCCTTCATGTCCTTTGAGTCTTGCAGTACCTACATTTTTTTTTTTCCTAAACACTTGCTAGCTCTTTTCCAATATTGTTTGCATTAGCTCTTTCCTCTGTTAACTAGTTTTATTCAGTATTTATGCCTAGCTAAAGTGCTGCCCAAGTTTCTTTTACTTCAGCCTTTCGTTTGACAGCCTTTGGGGGAAAAAAAAAACAACCAACAAAAAAAAAACTAACCAATCCACTTCGTTCCTTCAGTATTTTTTTTTCTATATTAATGGCAGTTACTTCTCTTTAAGTTAAAACCATGTTGTATGCTGCTGACAGAATTCATGGGAGTGGTGTGAGGTAGCGTTGCTGCATACTGATATAGTAGAAAAACCCACACATTGTATGTGGATGTAAGTCCTCTGAACTCTGTTGTGTGTGTTTGTTCATTCATATGTATGCATGGATATCTATATGTGGGTTTATGGTCTCCACTGATATTGCATATACATTTTACTAAGAAAAGAACTACATATAGAGTTTTCAATTGCAGCAAACATTCTTCTGCTTCATTTTCAGTTCCTAGGTCATTATTCTCTGAGAGCAGCTGTTCTGGGTATATATATTATTTCATAGAATCATGGAATGATTTGGGTTGGAAGGGACCCTTAAGGATCATCTAATTCATGGGCAGAGACACCTCCCACCAGCCCAGGCTACCAAAAGCCCCATCCAACCTGGCCTTGAAAACTTCCACGGATGGGGCAGCCACAGCTTCTCAGGGCAGCCTGTAGCAATGTCTCACCACCCTCAGAGTAAAATATTTCTTCCTTATATTGTATACATATTCCTAAATCTACCCTCTTTTAGTTCAAAGCCATTACTCCCTGATAAAGAGTCCCTCTCCAGGTTTCCAAAATAACAGACTAAACTAAGAACATCATTTAGAGGTGTTGGGGGAAAGAGGGACCGTGTTTGCTGCACTGGACAATTAAATATTTTTCCTACTACTACTGTGAAATAAATTAACTTACCAGTAATAAACTCTGTATAACTTCCATTGTGTTCTTTAGTATCATACTAAAAAAAAAAAAAAAAAAAAAAAAAGGTATGAGCTTATGAGCTTGAAGACAAAAGTTCATAGAGTGAACATAAAGAAGCTGTAAAAACATCTTGAATCCAGCCCAAGATTTTGAATATAGAATGGATTGTTTTGATCACGTTTTTTGTTCTGCCCAGCTCATGCCAAAAATTTTCACCTTATAGTTTCTATTCTGAGACACCATATATGTTTTCTTTCTACTATTTCCTGTAAATGTTACTCCAGGGATGACAACAATAGTGGAATAGATGGTAATTGTGTACATAAAGCTTCTTGTTGCTCTGAATTAAAGTGCTCTCAGTGAGACCGTGGGACTTCCAAAGACTTCAGCCAGCTGAGAATCACTCCCAGCGTAATTATACCTCATCCACTATCAGATATTATGCTTTGACTCATTTGCTACCACTCACTCAGCCTCCAAGAAGGTCAAGGAAGATTATTTTAATGGAAATTATGTTGATTTTTATTGTTTCTTTTTCACCAACACCAGAGATGGAGTTTTAGGCAACATATAATCTTCAATGTTCTGGAATTTTCTTAATGCTGTGTCCCATTTGTTATATATTTAACAACACACAAACATTACTTCCATTCTGTAAAAGAAAAAGAAGGTTCTTATAAATGTCAGAAAAGTGTTCTCTATGCAACAACTTAGTTTTTAGTTTACTAAACAGGTGATCCTTTCTTTTAATTTGAGCTTTGTTTTATTATTCTTAAAATATCAAATTAATATCCAACACTTCTTGGGAGAGGGTGGTTTTGGGGTTAATGCTTGGAAAAATATATCAAAATTGATTAAAAGCAACTGTTTATTTTCTTTGGAAATTCACATACTTTGGAAATTTAAGCTGGTTGACCTTGATTGAAAAAGTTAGTTAGTTCAAAACACTCAGAAACATCTCCATGCATTAGTAAGTACCTATCTCTCCCCCGTCTTTCATATCTAATTGTGCTGCTCATTATATTTGCAAGAGAATCTTATCTGGGGACCTGAACAACTGAAAGCATGAGATGTGAATCTGTAATAATTTGGAGTGATAACAGACTCCAAAATTTGCAAAGGTAAAAGAGGTTAAAAAAAAAAAAAATGTTGCAGAAATAAATTGATAAACCTCTGTCACCAATAGTTTGTATAGCCATATATATTTTTGCAAAGCTGAATGTTAAATACCATTTTCTGATGAAGTAACCATGCAGTGCAGTAGCAAAGATGACTTTTTTTAAGTAGCAGTACCATTCTCATCTCCACTGTAGACTGTCACCCCCTAACAAAGCACTGCACTTGTGTTTAATAAATAACTGTAAAACAAACTCTTAGCAGACATAAATCCACAACGATCAATTGGACTGCTGTTTACACCATCACAGTATCGGTCCTAGCACTAAGACTTGGCAGTTAAAATCAAGGACAAAAAGTATTTGTTTGTTTATTTGTTTATTTGTTTGTTTGTTTTTGAGGAAAAGGGATGTTATTGAGTGCCTCTGGGAAGGGAAGGGAGACAAAGCCAGGGCTAGAAACTATTCAAACCAGTGAACACCTAAGGCAGTCAGATCCTTAACATCTTACTGGATCTGCATCTAAGCAAAAGAGTGAGAAAAGGCTGTGATTATCCTAGCAGGCCACCAGACACTAACTTTTTCTCTTTATTGGAGAAAGAAAAAATGGTCTAGCAACTTGTTTTGCTTGGATCTCCATCAAATCCTCAAATAATCCTTTAAAATGCCAGTGATGTTACCTGCTGGAGAGCAAAGTCGGCTGATGTGCCTCCAGCTGCTTTGATGCAATCAGATTTTACACAGACCTGTGATCATGTGAACATAAAGAAGGTTTACTATGAGGTATCACCAAGGAAGATAAAATACTTACTAAAGCAATTTCTTTTGTATTCTGTAAAACTTTATTTTACGTGTGCATATGTACAAATCCCATTGGTAACATTATTTCCCACTGAACTGGCCATGCTTACAGTCTAGAAGTCAACACTGTGCACCTTGTATCTAACAGCATCAAAATTTTTGTACTTTATTTATTAAGACAGTGCCCATTTAGAAGTTGTTGGTTTACACAATGGGACTTAATACACAAATTTTAGAAGATATTTAAGCAATTAAAAAATTTGACCTCAGAATATGTTGAACAATACTTAGGTCTGTTACATGTTGAAAGACTCAACCAAGGTCTTGTAAGTTCTATCTTAGAGGCAGTTTGCTTTTCTCTCACATTGAAGAAATATTGGATGGATTTCCTGCTACCATTAAAAGATTCAGTCTTGTAATATCTCTGAGGACCAATTAGCATGTAGGTTAATTTACAGGTGCAAGTAAAACCATCAGTTTCATGATTTCACACAGAAGGTTGATGACTTTGCCAAAAATCCAATGCCTTCAGTTTCCAGAATTTTCACCATATTTTACAAAATACTTTAGGTAAAGCCCCTGCTTATGTAGAACGGGTGTTTGCGTTTGAATCTTAGGTAATGTTCAACAAATTAGTAAGACTTATGTGTCTCTTACAATTACAAGAAAAATTTCTATGCTTATACATATACATATATATAATACTTAGGATGATTTGAATATTTTAAGATATATGATATTTATTTGGGAACATTTGGCAGCACAATATTGGGAACTGAACTGCAAACTGAAAGCTGCTGCTAAATGTAAGCAATTAAATGTTGCATTGTGACAGAAATCAGCCCTCTTGAGCTAAATAACGTAATGACTCATATCTTCATTGGCCCACCCTGGAGAAGGATGTGCAACTAACAGCCAGTCGCTGTTAGTTGGACCTATCCATTTCTACAGCCAATTCAATCAGAATAACTGGTTGAATAGTCATTCACATTATAGTCTCTTCTAGTGTTAAAATGCATACCTTTTCCTGGCAATCTCAGTTCTTTCGCTCGTATAATATTGATTTATACTACAACAGCACAGGAGATTTCCTTTTCCAGTCTTCCAGTCTGAGCATGATCAGGGTCACTGCATACATCCCCATCCAATCGCAGTGTACATTTTATAAGCTTTGGATAATACATAGGTCACTAACTGGAACACTGCACATTCATCTGATTTGCCAGCTGAATGCTAACAGGGCTTCAATATTTGTCCATTCAGCATTGTATTTCTACTTATAGCAGTTAATAAAAATTCTTTCCCAGGAATCATGCTAGCTAAGGGAATTGCAGCAATGTTTATTCCCATTTTTATTCCCAGAACGTTTTCCCTTAGTCCCGTCCCTCACTGACTTGGAGGTCTGTTTTGTATGAAGAAGACAAAGAAAAGGTTATATGGTTATCCACAGAAAGCCAAGAAAACATACTTGGTGGCATGCCTTTTTCATTGTTACTTGGAAACCATTAAAATATTAAAATGTCTACAAAAGCAATAAAATGATCACAGGAGTATGTGGTGATATTTAATTTTCCCACAAGTTAAATATCACTGATAATTAACTGTTAGAAGTTTATTTTGAAATGACATTTCAGTGGAATATCAGACCTTTACAACATAATTAAAGGTTTTCTCATTGTAATGGTGCCCTATTCCTAGTATGAAAGCTTTTTGAAATTATCTGTCTGCTTCATAAATGATTTTTTTTAACCTTTTTATTTTTTTCCCATTTAATTTGGCCATTTCTTGTTTTGTTTCTCTTTTAACTACTGATCATAACTGTCACACTAGGTAATGTGGATCTCTAAGATGGTAAAATGGCTCACTTTTTTTTTCTTTTTTCTTTCTTTTCATTGTTTGATCTGGCAGTTTTGTCTGATTAGGTGGATTTTTATTGCCAGTCTGGAAAGTGTGTTTGCTGTTAGGAGAGCCACTTCTTCGGGACAGGTTTATCTCACATTACAACTGGAGAGAACTTGGGCAAATAGAGTCAAATTTAAAAACATCCTCCAGCTCTTACCTGAAGTAGGCTTTTGACACTCCAAGGATGTGCATTTTACACTTTACACACATCAGATCAATGCATCGTCTGTTCTGTCATAAAAAGAGAGACAAGTGTTCATTTTACTTCATATCTTGTCTGTTACTGTAGACCATATCTTGTCTGTTACTGTAGACAAGAATAAGAGTGGCATAGCCAAATGCAAGCATAAAGAAATTTAATCTAACAAGGGAGTGTTTGCAATGTCACAAGTCCCAGACTCTTAGGCCAATAATTTATTTTCTTCTTTGACCTTCCCTTAAGTTTTGTTACAAAACTGAGGTCAACATTTTTAATCAAAGAGACACAAAAACTTCAAGTGTTGCACAAACAAGTCACTGCAAGTATTGTGATTTTATGGATAATATTGGGACATCCTTGGGCATTATCATCCAATGATGTGTTCAGAATGAGCTTTTACTAATATTCAGCAATGCTGCAGGAACAAGATGTCTCCATCATTATTAGTAAATTAAATTATACTAGAAAATGTTCCTCATCCTACTAGATTGTTAGAGCTATCTCTGTTTCCATGAGAGCAAACAAATAACTCCCAGCATTTTCTAGACACAGATTGAGATCCAGCCCACACAAGGGACTATTTCCAATAGACAACTGGAAAGGAAATGTGCAGTCTTTAGGGAAAGAAAGAGTTAACATTGTGACTGTAAGATGTGTCATGGGTAGTCTCAGTGTTGTAGAATGTTTAAATTTAATAGAATAGATACAAACACTCTGCATCCAATGCTTTACCATCCCAAGAACGAACAAGGCATAAGGAAGAGCAGTGCAGGCTAACTTCTGGTTGCTCATCACTGCATGTTAATATAGATGGAAAGAAACTTGCCGTGGAATTGTAAAAGAGTTTGTCATGCACATATTGCCTCTGAGGTGTCAAAGGTGCTCCAAAAGATTACCAGTATGACTTTATATAATGGAGAGAGTAGTCAGCAAAGTAATTGCTGTTGAGTGATGAATTCATTTCATCCAGGTCACAAGACAACCTTCAAGGAATGATTCTAGCCAGCAACAATTGCATTAGTAGGCACTGGGATCCACAGAAGCTATGCTGGACTTTTATGGCAAGCATACACCTCTGAAACATCTTCATTTTGCAGATATTACTCACTGGAGTCCCTAAGCTCTATGAGTTTCAGATAAATTTCTTATTACTTATGTTTTATTGGTGAAAATCAGAAATAGTGAAAAACACAACTTGTCTTATTTATCCCAAGGGGCTTTACAGAATATATATTTTCTTCATTATTTTTGTTTCTTCTTGGTCTCTTTTTAACAAAACTTTTGCAGAATTTAAGCGCTGACAAGCTGAAAAATAATGTAATGTGTGGTAACATCCCATAAGCCTTGTACCAGTTAATGGATGTCAGACAACCTCTTTCCAGACATAAGTGGAAGAAAAATAAAAAGCAAAGAACAAAAAGTAGTTTAGACTTTTTTTTTTTTTTCATGAAATGCATGCTGTTTGCAGGGGGATGAACCCTTTTTTTCAATGTCTAACAAAATTTTTGGGTCAAAACCAAGTTATAAAAGAGTTATCTTCCAAGAATAAGTGACGCTATAAGTGTACAAACTCTGCTCTTTGCAATCATATTATATTCTAGACAGGAACCAGCTGGAAACGTGCCATAATAACAATCACGGGAAATACAACAATGTCAGAATCATCTGCTGGAGTACACACAGATGCTTTTAAGAAGCTGAAGAGACTTATGCAGTTAAAAGTGAGAACATCAGTGCCCTATTTGTTAGATGCTTTTAAAAAGTTGTTTTATGGGACCATTCTTGTATTGAGGAAGGTAACACAAGCCTGTCCAAAACATGGAAATAATAAACTGAGGAGACAATGAATTCAGAATTTTTAAGGATGAGTTAATTTGTTAATTTGTTAATTTCAACAAAGACATCAGGATTTTTGGAAATGTTAAGAGGCTCAGTAATAGTGGGCTACCAGAAAACTTCAGGTCATCTTACAAAGGAAGCAGCATCTTTCTCTCCATTTTACAGGTGAAAGCAACTGAGAAGCAGAAACAAGGGTAATTTGCCAATAGACAAGTGGCAGATATAAACATCAGTTTCCTGGATCCCAAGGGATCTATAATACAATAAATCATTGCACCCCCACAATGCTATTGAAAAGATATTGTCATATAAGTAATGTCATATCTCACTCACTGTCTATGAGAAATTTAATAATGAAAACATAATTCTAGGGGGAGAAATAAACAAAGCAAAAAACATAACCCCAGTCTATCTGATCACAAACATCTTTCAGACCTTCATACTTTTAATAAAGGGTAAGACATCTCTATCAGATATTGGCATTCACTTTGATGTCCTTCAGCTCCACACAGATATCTCCACCTGCACTTTCCTGAGACAGTCATCCAGCAGTTAAGGGCCTTCTGAAGAAGAAAGATTTGATATTTCTATCTTGAGTGAAAAAGGTGAGACATTTCATGAAACAACTGCACGCTACACTCACTGTAATTTATGTTTGACTAAATGTTGGTATTAATCTCAAGAGTTTTCAGTTTGTGTTCTCTTGCTGTTTATACTTATTTTCTTATTATAAAGGACATATGGGGGGAATAAAGATTGCAATAAACTATGCATTAAGAAAGACACTCATTAACATTTTGGGAAGACCAAGACACATAGAAGAGGAGAGTAGCAAGAGGACAGAGGTCTCTTGGGGAGATTTTTTTAAGTCTTGCAGAATTTTGCTGGGTTAATCTGTTCAGAATTTCACTAAGGATTTATTTAGTAGAGATAAAAAACATAAATTGAGCTGCAAAGCTTGGCAGTACCTTCTAGGCAATTTCCTAATAAAAACACAATTGTCTTTAAAATGCTTAGGAGTAGCCAGAAAGTTGTACCCAGTAGCTGTGTACTTCGGCAAATTTATGTGCACAGATATCCTATTCCAACTGATAAAGAAGTATTCATAAGTCACTACTAGACATAAATTTGAACTTCCCCATTATAAAAATAAATAAATAAATAAATAAATTATTAGATAGCTCTGCTTAAAATCATTACAATCTTTCTGTATAAATATTGTCACAACCATTTCCAAAATATAATCTGGAAACTATTCTCTCCTTTATTTTATTTTATTTATATTTAACCTTAAAGTCTGAATTCAAACTGTATTTGATTCCAATCTACCAGAAGGTCATAAAAGCATACCTTAATAAGAGGATATAAGTAAATATCAGGAAGTAATTAAATATCTTTTTTTTGGACTGATATTTAGGAACTGAGGGATTAATTATTTTTTTAATGAATTTTCCCAACCTTTGGTCTGTAGCTGTGATTCCTCTTTACCCCCTAGAGATGTTGACCAAATGGATACAATTGACAGCAGCAGTTTGTTCATTGACCTAAGGGCATTCACAGAAGCATAGGCTACCAGAAATGTCCGATAGACACACAGATGCCAGACTGTTAAGATTTGTATGTGAATAACCATTTCAAAAAATGAATATGATAGCTGTCTAGTGTCAAAGGTGGTCAAGCCAGTTTGCAGGTAATGTGGTGATTTTTCTTCAAGCAGGTCAGATACCATGCATACGAATTTATCATGAAAAGAAAAGAAAGAAAGAAACCTATGATTAGACAAACCAGCAAAGGAATTTTGTAGCAACTAGGACACAATCAGTTGAAACAAACACAAACAGAAACCAGAACAATTTGTGTTTCCAAGAAGGAAGAGAGATTTTGAATTCTGAGAGGAGAACTGGAAAAAAAAAATCTCTTGTAAACAACCACACGATGCAAAGAACCCATTTGGATTTTAAACCATTATTATAACTATGCAATTGCATTACTTAGACCTTGCCAGTGTCTAATTACTATGGTATAACTCATCCAAGTGCTGAGTTACTAGCCATAAACCTGCATCTAATCCTTCTTTTCAACAGTTTAACCCCCCCACCCACACAAAGAGAAAGGGAATAAAAGACACCGCCAGTCAATCAGCTGTGATAACACCCCCATACAATCAAGCAGTAGAGTGGAGGGGAGCATAAAGCATGGGGGAATATCAGGGTTATCAACTAGAGAAATGGCAAAACAGATGAAGAATGGGTAAGAGCATAATAACAATAAATATGCTGGGAACAATTCTAAGCAATGCATTACAAAAAAATAAGAAAAACACACTATGCGATCAATATTTTTTTAAGAAAAATAGTGTTGTCCAGTGGGTTGAGAACCAGCATGAGTGAAATGACTTGGAGGCATAATGACCGTTACTTCCCCCCCCCCCCCCCCCCCCCATAAATTTGGTCAAATCTGTACTTGTTTCTCTTTCTAAACATATCTAGAAGCTGAATACCAGCTACAATCAATAACTCTTAACTATGTTTAATATGTCTAGTTAAGATGTCTCTCCAAGAAAGATAGAGGTAATGAGAAAACTGAAATTAAAGTTAGGCTTTGTCTTCCACAGTGGTAAATGCATACCCTGGTGGACATGGTGGGCACTCTTAAGAAAGTTTGTTCTGGTTTTAGGGACAAATGGAATTCTATAAAATAATGCCTGCATTTAAAGAGAAATATTTCTCAAAGTAGAGCTATCTTTAGGAATGCAAAATGCTTCACAGGCTCCTATCCCTAGAGCTCATTGGCAAGTTGTTCAGTGAAGTGTTCATTAAAATTCTACTGTGCACAACCCAGCTTCTTTCAGAAGTGATCAAAACATTCTCAACAGGAAATATGTCACAGGTCTATGGTAGACTGGAAAGAGACTCATTCTACAACAGTTAATATGCATGACCAGAGCACTTGTAGGGGCAAATAAAGTGCAAGATCACTTTCTGACTGACTCAGACTGTGGGTGTAACACTAGAGCCAAGTCCTGGTGAGTGCCTTAACCTGACTGATGCGAGACAGATCTCTCTCCTGTTTTATTTCCAGTGCAGAGTAGACATACTTTTGAATTGTCCAGAATTTTAGCAGGACAGAAAAATAATTACTTTCCATGCAGTCCTATTCGTCATCTCAGACTCTGAACAGTTCTCTCTAATATAACTATTTTCACAGTTTTCTGAAGGCTTGGGAAATACTAATTGTCCCTGCTTTGCAGTTAGCACCTGACAAATGAAGGGGTAGGTTCAACAAAGTTTGCAGTCTATGCTGGCTAACTTTAAGGGTTTCCAGATTAAAAAAATAGCATCCAAGATCAAAATAACATGTGAGCTCCTTGTTTAATGCTGGCTAAAAGCCACATACCTCAGACAGAAGGTATTGAATAAAGGCATATGTAGAGTCAGCTAATACAGATATTACATATGAGGTTGTGTCTGAACTTCAGCTCTAAGTACAGCAGGGCCTTCTCAGTCAGGTCTCCAAAGCATCTTTACGTAACTTGGACGGAACCTTGAATAGATGCTTTTTACAACACAGTTACAGAAGAAGGACTCAGTCACTTTAAATGTTTCATTTGTCCCCCGGTTAAAGCACTGTCCCCAAAAGAGACAGGAGGACATATTCCCCAAATGCTCCTACATTTGCTAAAACATGAAGAGACTAAGCTATCTGTGATCACTCCCAATTCCTCCTCATAAGTTTGCAACTCTGTTGAGGAGAGAAAAGCAAGATGCCTGTGTGTATTTGTTGAAGGGGAAAGAATTAGCATTATTTTGTGGCATAACCATGTATAATGGGGAGCCCTTGTTTGAACTGCCTCCTCCTTTGTCTGTTTTCCATTTTCATCCAGTGGTTCTACAGATTGATTACAAAAAAGGCATGACAAAAATTTAAGACTTTTTCTGTGTCATTAATATCTTAATCAGAGCACAGAGACTTTGTGTCTTCTTTGGCCCATGAGTTTTTTCATTCTTTCTAAGCAGAGGCACAGAGTGGTTTAGTGCTCAGAACACAATATTAAAAAAGGGGGATTGGAAGTTCCATCTCTTCTGTTTTCTCTGTGTGCTTTTAAAAATGAAGCAGCCATAAGCACTGCTGATTTTTGTGAGCCATTCAGTCCTATTGGCCTAGATATGCTATCCTCCTGATTGTTGTGATGCTGTCAAGGAGATGAAGCATAGAATAGTCCAATGTCCAAATGGCATTCAGGTATAGTGACAATAGATATGTAGCTCAGAGACCTTGAAAATATCCAGATCTCAGGTACCTGGTTAGTGTTGAACTCTACTTAGTTTGGATGATACATTCATCCACCTAAATCTTGTTCATAGAAAAAAATATTGTTTTTAGAGATTTTCTAAGTGTTAATGTGAGAGATGTTGGAAGGAAGAGGAAACTGAATCTCAGCTTTTAGCTGCCCAGACACAAAAATGAATTCTAGGTCCTCCTTCCCTTCCAGACAAAAACTAATACTACAACCTGGTCTTAAGAGGTATTGAGGGGTACTGAGAGAGTCAGGAACTATTGGAATTTCAAAGCACCTTTTTCTTGTATGCTTCAACATGTTCCAATAGTAACATCAGTGAAGTGTCTTAGGATTGTCTAGTAAAATACAGGAGTCTGTTCCAGCTTGTGCTGTAGCTTTATAACTGTTTGTTTGTTTCTTTTTTTTTTTTTTTTTCCTGCCAGACAGATGGGAAGGATTCTTAGCAGCCCTTGGTCCTGCAAGACAGGTTGGTGGTGCTGTCGACTACCACTAACCATCCATCACCTGACTTTTAGTTATTGACTGTTTAATGATAGCTAGGAAGACATTGCTATTTTTGTCTAGAATGGGAAAAAGCAGTGGACTTTATCAATAATTTTCTAAAAATAAAGTAAAATAAAGTATGTAAAGTGAGAAAACTCTGTTAAGCTGCACATGAAGAGACACGTGCTTAAACAGCTACTACAAAGATTGACACAACTGAAATTTGAATTAAGTGTTTCTAGTCCGTAAAAAACAACTTGTGTCTGCCTCTTGATTTAAAAGGGAATCCATAGCATGTTGATTACACTAATTACGGTGCAGTTGAATACTTTCTTATTCCTCAGCCACTAGGGACCAAAAACACATTGCCTACGGTTCTGTCTGAACAACGTGCTTGACTTCAAATTATGGGCATAGAGAGATTATATTCTAAGTAATTTCATACTCCAGATAAGGAGAATAATGAGTTTTCATTGCATGAGATTCACAGCGTGAAGTCTTCTATTTGAAACAAAGCAATGCATGATGGTGTACTGTTGACACCAGGGATAAAAATAAAGGCACAGCATCTCACCAAAAAGGTCAAGAGGAGTAAAGTTAATCGAGAAAAGAAACAAAGAAAAAAAAAAAGCCGGTGGAGGGGGGAAGGATAGGCTTGGAGCCTGAGAATGATATATTGCTAGAGGAAGTGTGTCATGAGTCTCGAACGGTTTGGGTTAAGACACACAACGTGTAACTGAAGACTCAAAAGTCTCAAGACTGATCTAACTTCCCTGGATGCATCTGATGTATTTCATGGCCATTGAAAAAGGAAACTATCACATGAAGAGGTTTATGAAGAATTCTATGAAAAACTCAGGAATATGCTTGTTAAAACTAACTTCTTATTAGCATTAGTGTGAACAGCCTGAGATTCCTTTTTCTCTTCCACACAAAAATCTCTTTTCCTGTTAATTAATCTATCTGCTGTCTCATCATAGCTGGAAGCTTTGATTCACAGTTCTTATTAATTGTCAGATTAAGCACTACATCCACCATACAGGATAGAAGGGAACTGTGAAGAGACACAACACCAGAGGACAGAGAGAAATTTTGAGCAGAAAGTGCTTAGCAGAAAACGGAACTTAAGGAGGAGCAATGAGTGCTCATAATAGGAAGAAATGCACTGTTTTCTTGGCAAAACAACAGTTTTCATCCTCTTAAGAGTTTTGAAGTTGTCTAAGTACTGACTGGGCTCTTTCCTAAGGCTCTTTCAACACTTTGGTGTATTTGAGGCAGGATTTTTGTGAACTTGGTTTGATAAATCAAAGCCAAATTTCCCTTCAATCTAACAACAAAATGTAAATAATCTGTTGCTGAAGTCAGTTAGTCAGTTTTGCCTCCAATGCCTACCTCTATCTCTTCATATTTATTTCTGGTTTTGTGTTTTAATTAATTAGGATACATTTCTTGCACAGCCTTATGGGTAGGGTTCCCTGAGTAACAATGAAACACTTACATTGGGGTTAAATGGGTTAGCCAGGAACACAGGAGGAAGTCCACATCTCATTTTCCTGTCCATCTCTTAGATTCCTTCCTCATAATCACCACCAAAAGTTAGTAAGCCCAGAGCTTCCCATATTCTCCATGGTATTTCATGATGCAGTACAACATTGCAGAAGGCTTTTATTCCCCCAGCTAAACTGCCTCACTTCTCTCCTCGAGTCCATCTTCCCTGAACATCCCCCCCCAACACACACACACACACACACACACACACACACACCCCTGAAAGAGCTGGTTCTTTAATTCATTTTTCTATAGTCAGTGGTGGGCAGAATACATCTAATTAAATGTAGAGAACTGGAATTAGACATCCACCTTTGAGCTAGTCACCCTGGGCTTTTTAAATAGTCAATGGAGATAAAAAGCCATTCTTAGAACAAAATTCATAAGGAGTTTAAGATGAAGGGAATCACACCTTATAAGTGGCTACACCCAGGACAGTAAAGGTACCCTAGCAGCCTCTCTCATGTTTATTATCTAGACCTCAGTGAAACACATCCTTGGAAGTTTTCCTTATTACATTCTTATACTCTTCTTAAAACTGAGAGGTCCTACTTTGCAGCACACTACTTTGGTTGTGCTTACCAGCCATTTTATAATGAATACTATTATTCCTACATGCACCCTGTGTTCAAGAAGCTGGACACTAATTCACAAGTAAATATGAGTTTAACTGATTACCGAGTAAAAAATAAATTACAGCATACAATAAAGTTTTCCACTAAGTAGAAATAATATGTAAACCTTTTCTAAATCATAAATACACTTCTTAGGCAGACTCATTGCTGTAAAATGTGGTGGAATTTTTTCCTCATGTAGGAGAGGCAGCCTTGCCTGTTAGTAATTTTCTGAGTGTTTTCAGTATGGTCATGATAATGTTGTTGCTTTCTTCCAAGTTTTCTTCTTCAGGTACTCAAGCTGTTTTGATCTGAACTTATTGTTCATTGGAACTATGGACTAAATGACTTGGAAATCTTTTTGCAATAACTTGGCAAGGGTTATGAAGTGACTCAGTAGCAAAGCAGGAACAGGCACTCAGGCAGACTTGGTTCAAGGTCTTTCTCTGAGGCTCTCTGCCTGGCTTTAAGTACTTATATGACCATCATCACTCAATCTTTCTTAACAAGAGTATTTTTCATTACTATTATTTTAGAAGTGCTTTGTAATAACTCCGGAGTACTGGAAAAAAAAAATACTTTTTTTTTCTTTTTTTTTTTTTTCCCCAAAAATATATGTTTCCTTCCACTGTGTACAATCTGTTTCTGTGGCAGTGGCTTGGGTTTCCTAGGAAACGGCTGCAGGTCAGACCTTGATTGGTTGTGTTGTCAGCTTGATTGCAGTGTTTCAGGCGGTGGGCCCTGTAAGTGCAGCTCCAAAGCAAGTAAATAGGGAGCTATCCAAGAGCTTTGCATTAGTGGTCTGAAAGAAACCACACAGATGGCATTTTGGGGGAGTATGTGACACAGGGGGCACCTCTTTGAAGAGAATAGGACTCAGCATGGGATTAGAAAAGAGCCAAATCAGACGTGTGGGCAGGACGGGTGGGAAGGAGGGCTTTGGATGCCAGAAGCTTGGCTGCAGTGAAAACTGTCATCATTTTAGTTCTCATTGAGGGGGCAGCTGATATATGGTGCTGTGGTGGTCTGGGACCCACTGATGCTTCTGTCCTTCAGAAGCTGGGACTTGAACATTTTGTTTCATCTTTGACTTTATTGATTCAACTGTAAGTTTTCTGAGAAACATGGCTACTGGGAAGAAAAAAAAAATGTTTTCCACTGTAGCAGCTAGGTGCCACTAAATTAAAAACCACAATTATCAAATAGAGTAGATGGATTGTACCTTGCATCCTTCTGGGAGAAGGTGAGAGTATTGCCCAAAAGGGATGCTGCTTTACTTGTGAATCAGACAACAGTAAAACTTCACGGGAAGAGCACTCACATTAGGGAGTACACAGAAAAGGTGGGAACAGCTGTTCTGGAAGGTTCCTTGAGTTTTGGTTCATTTGCTTTTCCACCCATCCAAGTACACACACACTGAAAAGACCTCTGTACTGATATCTGAACACAACCAGATAAGCAACCTTCTGTTTGAACCCCATGTGACTTTTCTAAAATATAATTACAGACATACAGAATTAGCAGACCTCCCTTCCCTTCCCTTCCCTTCCCTTCCCTTCCCTTCCCTTCCCTTCCCTTCCCTTCCCTTCCCTTCCCTTCCCTTCCCTTCCCTTCCCTTCCCTTCCCTTCCCTTCCCTTCCCTTCCCTTCCCTTCCCTTCCCTTCCCTTCCCTTCCCTTCCCTTCCCTTCCCTTCCCTTCCCTTCCCTTCCCTTCCCTTCCCTTCCCTTCCCTTCCCTTCCCTTCCCTTCCCTTCCCTTCCCTTCCCTTCCCTTCCCTTCCCTTCCCTTCCCTTCCCTTCCCTTCCCTTCCCTTCCCTTCCCTTCCCTTCCCTTCCCTTCCCTTCCCTTCCCCTTCCCCTTCCCCTTCCCCTTCCCCTTCCCCTTCCCTTCCCCTTCTTCCCCTTCCCCTTCCCCTTCCCCTTCCCCTTCCCCTTCCCCTTCCCCTTCCCCTTCCCCTTCCCCTTCCCCTTCCCCTTCCCCTTCCCCTTCCCCTTCCCTCGAATGAGACTAAATTTTAAACTTCAGCAGAAAAATAAGGGTGTGTACATCCAACTCACTATGACAAAAAAAATCTACATGCTGATTATTTGGTGTTCTGACTTCTTAAAGTACTTGATAAACTCTGTCAAGCAGACATGCCCAATGCCCAATAAGTAACTGAATCTATCGATTAAAAAAAAAAAAAAAAAAAAGTGTTACTTGTTTTCTATGTGTGCAGTTTCATTTATTTTCTCCCTGATTCACAAGCAGATCACTTTCTGTTAATTAAGTAAAAAGTACTTAGTAGAATTGATCTGAATTCAGGTCTAAGAGTACTCACTAATTCCGTTGTTAGTTTTAGGAAGCTGGTGGCAAAAAGCATCTATCAAGACAAATTTGTGGTGGATGCTGCAGGCACCACCCATGGTTACAGTCACAGTCAAGCGTCTGCAGTTTAACAGCTTGGCTGAGTGTCGGCTGAGTACCAAGGACTGTAAGCATGCTTCAGCTTATGAAGAAGTAAACGTAACCCCTGCTATGAAATAGGTTGAAAAAAATAAATAAAAATCATATTTCTTTTGCAGGTCTGCAAAGACATAATCTCAATTCATCTGACACACAATAACCTGTTAAATTATGTTTAACAGACACAGCCCATTGTGATGGATGTGTTTCAGCCCATGAAGACAGATAAAAACCACCTTGAAATTTCACAAGCTAAACAGAGAAGGGAGGGAGGGAGGCAAAATACAGGGAGATGAGGAGCCCTTCTGCTGTCACACAGAAGGGAAGCAACAAGTTAAAAGGAGGAGCAAAACCTCTTGATTTCTCCTGTACTGCCCTCCCCAGCTGACAGCGCTGTTCTTCTTTTATTAGTATGTCACTCTTTTTCACACAGATGTGCAGCTTTCATTCAAGATAATCCTCCATACTACCTCACCTTCCATTTCCCAGCTTTACACAGGGAATATTAGTCACTGTCCTTTTATTGCATTGTTCTATTTTGTGTACTCAAGGAACTATCTGCATTACAGTAATCTATGTATATAAAATGTGATTAAGACGGGAAGTGAATGAATCAGCCAGAGTCATACAGTAAACAATCAAGGACATTTTAAACAGGAAAATCCATCAGTATAATTACTCAGGTAGTGCCAATTAATGCTTTTTATTGAAACTTTCCTAATCCTCCATGTAGTCAGATTAAATGGCACATAAACTATTCTTTTTCCTTAGTAATATCTTTCCCTGGAATACTTATTCCAGGCAATGCATTTGTTAGCATCCTTTTTGTGGTACATAGAGGGAGCTGTTGGCATAGGTTTATTAGACCAATCACAGTGAAAATTTTCCATTGCTACCAAACCCTTTATATGATTTCATTACTTTGACTGGAAAAATCATGCCTTCATTAATATAGGAGTTTTAAAAATCTCAAGAGTTTTAGGCACATAAAGAAGATATGAACTCTAATATGGTATATCCTGCATTTTGCTGGACATTACTTTCATTAGTATATATAATTCTCTCCAATACTCAAACGTTCTTTGCTGTCCAATAAAGTAAAACTAGGAATGTTAGCTTCACAATGTACAAAGTATATAAAACATACAAGAGATACAATGCAACTGTATATATTCTAATATATGTGAGTGCATGCAATTCTCTTCCGTTATTTGCTATTATCTCAGGACAGTCTGAAGCCCTTCACTAGGACCTGGGATTTCTGTCCTCAGCACATTACAGAAGAGAACATTATTTCTGCCTGTCACTCTGCTGACCTTCAGGGATTTTGTTCAGGCTGCTGCAGAAACAAGGGTCAGATAAGTATTTTAAGGGGAGGTTGTTATCTCTAGGAAAGGTTTAGATGCTGTTAATTACTGCTGTAAAGGCAAGGGTTTTCTTTTATTTTACAGTTCTCCTTCTTCTAACGTGAGCATATAAAATTCTTACTAGTTTGCCCTCGGGATTAGTATAAACATTAGAGGTCTGCAAAAAGAATGTAGATTGGATAAATATAACAATTACTTAGCCTGTCTTTAAAATAAGACAAGGAAGGATCAGTTAAAGCAACAATATTTTTTAATAAAGCAAAATAAAAAATGAATCTACTTTCCCCCCCCCCCCAAATTTACAGAATATTTTACTAACATTTTTGCCCATCACCTTTCACTGCTGAGATTCCCCAGGTCTCCAAATTCCACATGGTGACTGTACTGCTGACAACTTCAAGTCATGACTATTCCCTCCATAGCCCTAGCTCAGGAACACCGTAACAGGAAGTTCTGAAAATGATAAAAGAAAAGCTAATTCCCACGAGACATCTGGCAAAACTGTTCAGGCTCAAAGCTTCACGATGCAAGTGAAGCCTGGCATTTTTAGCCAGATCAACATTGAGGCTCTTAAGGCTTATATCAGAGCTGGACATCACAAAGAAATAACATTAACATTTTATGAGATCATCCTATACTTCAGGAGCATTTTAAGCACTGAATATGTTTTGCACATTTCATACATTAAAAATGCTGCATGATAACAATGTGGTTGTTTAATTTCACAGAGAACACACAGATATTAATTTGTATGTACATGGTCACATATTCATTTTTCACCTGACTAGTAAATGGATTTCATTTGGGACAGAACAAAAAGAAAGTTATTTACAATTCCCAGTCTGTGCCTGACCTCCTCTTCATCTAAATAGTGAGAGGTTTGACTACCTTCTGTGTAAGCAAGGAGTCTTTTATTTCACCTCAAATATGAATAAGATTTTGTTTACTGCTCGGTACTGTGCTGAGCAGGTATGGTAGACACCTTGATATCTGGGATAACAAAGACAACTGTATGACTTGTCTCAATCTCAAATTTTGTGTCTACCTGGTACTTCGAATAAAGATATCTTTTCTTACTTGAGGCCTCAATTCAGCATGACACTCAAGCAGAAGTTAACTTCAATGCATACACATTCCTTTTTTTGTTTGTTTGTTTTTTGTTTTTAAACAAGCAAACTATTTTTAAATTTAAATATACTTCCACACTTTTTGAATAGGGAACTAGACATTTTCTTACATTTCTGCTTTGGTAAGTGCACAGCATTTGAAGAATCTATTTATTTACTCAGCAATTAGAGTTTCATTTCAAATGCTCTAAAAAAAAACCACATGTTGTTGTTTTATGTACGTCTATATATTCCTAATACAATATTTGAAACTATGGTTCATCCAGAACATTTTGTGAAAGAGAAAAATTGGACGTTTAGTTTAGGATAGATGTATTGAAAAAAATAAAATAGAAATTTTTGTAATTCAGCCATTTCATGTTTGGAAGAAAACTAAAAGCTGATCTTAACTAAAGTGCTTTCATTTCGGTTCATGACACTAACAGCTGCTGTAATTGTAGTGTTGAGGCAAAGAAGTTTCTTTATTGAGGAAAATATATACTAAATTGTTCCTAAGCATCTCAGAAGATCTTTCTGTTGGGTTTCTTTACCTTCTGACAGAAAACTTGTATAGTCACCATGCATTTATTTTTCACTGCAACATACTTTTCACATAGCAACAAATCACAAAAATGCTGAAGTACTTCGTATGGGAAAAGTCAAGGTACCCAGACAGCCTGTACAAATTGTTAGCTGTCCATAAAGAGACCATGAGATAAGTCTGAGAGAGAGGACCTAAGGTGTTTCAAAGCATTATGATCAGACTGCTTACTCCTTGGTCAGGACAGGAATAGCTGATGATTAATAACAGGCATCAAAAAATTATCTAGGAGAATGAAGATGGATGGATTTATCTTTATCTGTAGATGGGAGATATTTCACAGTAACTGGAAGTACAATTGTCAGGGATTCAGGACACTGGTAGCTGGTAGGTGGCGTCAGAGATTGTTCTGGTGTTCTTTCTTTCTTTCTTTTTTTCTTTTTCTTCTTTCTTTTTCTCTTTTCTCTCTTTTCTCTTTTCTCTTTTCTCTTTTCTCTTTTCTCTTTTCTCTCTTTTCTCTTTTCTCTTTTCCTCTTTTCTCTTTCCTCTTTCCTCTTCCTCTTTTTCCTCTTTCCTCTTTCCTCTTTCCTCTTTCCTCTTTCCTCTTTCCTCTCCTTTCCTTTCCTTTCCTTTCCTTTCCTTTCCTTTCCTTTCCTTTCCTTTCCTTTCCTTTCCTTTCCTTTCCTTTCCTTTCCTTTCCTTTCCTTTCCTTTCTCTTTCCTTTCCTTTCCTTTCCTTTCCTTTCCTTTCCTTTCCTTTCCTTTCCTTTTCCTTTCCTTTCCTTCCTTTCCTTTCCTTTCCTTTCCTTTCCTTTCCTTTCCTTTCCTTTCCTTTCCATCTTCCCCACAGCTTTTGTTAAATAAAGGGAAATAAGATGCTGAAGGTGCTTTGTGAAATCTTTGACACAACTAAAAAATTATGAGATATGGCTACTGCTCATCCTGACCATTTTCATTGCAATTTATTCTAATTACTTTGTTTAATCCCCTTTCCCACGACCCCACTCTCTGATAGTTTCTGATTTATTTAATCATAAATTCAGATTGGAATTTTACAGGGCAAGGGATTATCCCTATACTTGTGAATTCTTGGTCCTGGTTGGAAATGTTGACCATGAATTCACTTCTATTGTGAAGAGCCCTATAGGATAGGAGAACTTAAATTACCAGTTATAGAACCCATAGAATCATTTAGGTTGGAAAAGACCTCTCAGATAATCTAGTCCAACCTTTAACCTAGCACTGCCAAGTCCACCATTAAACCATGTCACTAAGCTCTCCATCTGCACAGTTTTTGAAGACCTCCAGATATGGGGACTCAGCTACTTCCCTGGGCAGTCCTGCTGCTGGCCTCTTTTTCTTAGTGAGAAGGAAACCATTGGTGTAGGAAGTTTTTACCAGCAAAAAGAATAAAAAATCCACAATGGAGGAACTGTATTCTTTTTTTTAAGACCTATAAATTGACCTAGATTATAGATCCATTTATTCTATAGAAATAGAATGGGCAATCATTTCACTGCTTTTGTAGCCTTTTTTTCCAGAAGTATGGCTATAGAGAAAATTAATCATGTGCAAGTCTGGGAATACAGAGAAATGTTAAAAATAAATTGTTCTTAAGGTGTTTAATTGGAAAGAGACAAGACATAAAGCAATACAATAAGCAATTTTTTTTACCTTTAAGTGTCCAGTCATGCTTCCAATAAAATGTTCAAATCTGAAAAGGATGATTTATAGTTTACAAATAAGGAAAATTTTATTATAGAAGACTAATTTAAAGCAGAATTTATATCATTATGTTCCATGATCAATATGTAACAGGTAAAAGCTCTTACTTTATGTATATTGGATGTGTTCTCCCTTTGTAAGATTGTACGATTTCAGAAGTTTTGCATTCTGTGTCATGATGAAACTAAGCCTTTTCAAAGGCCTTTTCATATATGTCTTTCCAGGTGAAAGCTGTGACTTTTTCTTGGACGTTTTTTTTTCTTTTTTTTTTCTTTTTTTTTCTTTTTTTTCTTTGTTGTGAGTAAAAACAATGAAAACCAAATACCACTTCACTGCACTTACCAACACATACACCCAAATTTAGCTCCACTTGATGTAGACTAGAGATTTGAACTTAAACCTCCTCTACCCTCTATGACAGCAATAGGATATTGAGATGATTCAATAAGTCTTACTGATTTTCTACTGTTGGAACTCTTCCATTTTGCTTGAATAGTACAATCACCTTCCTAGCAATTAGCTCAAGCAGTTAGAACAAAAGAAGAAAAGATGATAAAATTGATGGTTCAGACAGAAAATGAAAAAGACTTCCTTTTTCATAAAACCTCTCTCAAAGATTCATAATTGGTAAGTAAGCAAAAATGGACATACAGGTTACTATGATATTAAATCAGTTCTTTGCCATGCTATTTAGAAGAGAGAGTTCAAAGAAACGGAAGATGTGGCTATGCAGAGGGAAAAGAAATAAAATATATGAAAAAAAAAAAAAGGCTTCGTGAAGGTACATTGGAAATTCTGACAACTTATCCTCTTGAATGTTTTAGTGAAGAGTCTATGGATATAAATCCAATTCTGCACAATCAACAACACCAGCTCTTCAAGCAATATAAATCACTAGGCTTGTAGTTCTCAACTAAGTGCCTCATTTAAATTATGCTTATTTAAATTAATATGCCATCTTTAAAATAGTTTTCAGCATGTTGGTGTACTCTCATTTCTTTAATCTTCCATTTAAAATTGTGTATGACTTTATAGAAAAGCACTCATTTTTGGATTATCTTTTGAGGCATACGCTTCAGAGAGAGCACAGATGGTCCAATAAGGGGTATTTTGTGCTAGTCCCATAGCATAAGAGAAAATCAATTGCTTAGACAAAATTTAAAGAAGACTCACAACAGTTTGCTACTATCCCAAAAACAGTACATATGAACAAGAGTAAAACAAACCAATCGAGATAACTGTTGCCTCAACATTCTTGAATTTCAACAAAGTTTGAATCCTGAATCAAATCTAAATCAATAGAATGTCACATAACTTGAATTCACTAATAAGGAACTTAATCTGACCGTTGGGGATCCACCTTTAAAACGGTCAGAAAATTAATATTAAATTACTTGGAAAATATAGTTGACTATGCAGTTGTATATAGGTTGAAGCTTCTTTTAGGTAAACTGGAAGCATGGAAAGCATAGTCATGCTCTCTAAGATGGTTACATAGGTTCTCTCAGAATCCTGGATGTCAGGGGAACTGGCATCTTCAGAGTATAATTTGTCCTGTCTGTTTTGAGTACTATTGTAGGATGGCATGAATAGGAGTGTATCTTAAACTAAACACTGACTATTGCATAAGTAAAGTTAGATGAGGTGAAAGCAGCTCCTAATGACAACAAAGATTTCCAGATGAAGATCTTTCTATCAAAATTCCAATTTCTCATAAATTCATTATAAAACTTCAAGACACAGAACTCTGTATTTCATTGATAGACCTGAAATCTTTACAAAAATAATGCAAAATTGCCGTTCTCTGTACACATTCAAGAAAGTATCAATAGAAAATCCACCAAATCATTGAGTTGCATATCAGAATTAGGATACATGATAAAGGACAATATTTTATGACACTTGCAGTTCATTTTAATATGAAAATGCCATTAAGAAGGTAAGCTCTTCAAGATATGCAGTGCAGAGTTCATCATGCTGCCAAATCAGTAGTATCACACAAAGCAGTCACTGTTTAATTATTTAATTTTGAATAACTATGTTAATCATCTATCATTTTAGACAAACTATTGGCTCAATGTCCTCACGGTGCAGGGTCAACAACTTTGCTGTCTTTCTGCTACCGCCTCTTATCTTTTAGACTGTCAGCAACAAACCGGGTTTACCATAAACTGTAACAACGCTAGAGTCCAAGACTCAATGAACCTCTAAACAGGGCACTGGCAACATTTATGCTTGACCTTGGACACCAGAGCTTGGACACTGGTTGAACTCCTGAGTATAAGACTACTTCACATGACTTTTCCTTTGCTTTGTCCCTGAAAAAAGTGTTTTCATAAATTGTTAAGAGGTGCAAGTCCCATGGTACAGGAAGTCTGCAAGAAATAATTCCATAATCCCCTGTTTCTGATACCCTGACTTCTGAGTTCTATTTTCTTGTTTTTCTATAACATGAAAGTTGAGACTTTTCTGGAAGGAGATCCAAGTACTGCTTGGACCAATTCCTAGAAACACTTCTTCACACAATGTAGCACAGTTATTATAAAGATATTATTTTCTTTTAATAGTTTTCTTAATAGCATGTCACTCTCAGGATGCAGCTCATGTACTAATATGCCCCTGAAGGTTAGGCTTAGTGTTTCACAAAATTCTCACCATTTTTGTTTTGTAATTTCAGAGTATAATTGTACCCACAGTACAAAATCTCTTCAGTGTCTTCTGTATCCGCGGAGTTCTAGAGGGAATCCACCATCTCTTTAAAATATAAGAACTTCTAAATATTATCTTATATATTATCTGGTATATTTTCAGGGAAATGCATTAATATTTCTATTAATTATCTTTCACTTGAATGATTTTAAATGTTGCTAGGGTAAGTTAACTTCCCAGTCTTTGGCTTGTTGGATTAATTTCCCATCATATGAAGAGAGCAGAACTTACAAATCTGCTTTGATTTTTTTAAGCACAAGTCCCAGGTGTTTCATTTTTAAAAGATGTTACAGCAATAAAAATGTTATTAAAGTGTCTTCGTTCATGCTGTTATAGTTGAGGTTGTGTCAGCATTTCCATTACAAGCTCATCTTTTCCAGAGAAAATTCTCTGGTCCATTGGGTAAATAACACATGTTTTACTATGACACACATACAGAAAAGAGAGAAATATTCAAGGATAGCATTATTTAGTGTTTTTTTTTCTTAATTCCATACCATATATGCTCTGTTGTATTTTTTTCCCATTAGTGAATAACTCAAATATCACCTGTCAGTGATTACAAATTTCCTTTGTATCCTAAGCTATGTTAGTATTAATTTTATTTAGATTTTTGGTAATAAGTATCTGGACAAACTGTATTTCCCATTGCTATCATGCATACTGATTATCAGCGTAATGCTTAGAAACAGTAAAACCCTCAGAAGTGATGTAAAAATGGAGACTTTATTGGCCGTGAAAAATGGGTTAAAGAATTGAGAGGTAACTCCTGAGTTCTCAGAATTACTGAAATAAGATTCCAGGTCTCAAACTTTGCATTGCATTATGGAAGTACTGCAAATCATAGGCTACTTCTGGGAATGAAGTGACATGCCAAAGGCTGCAGAAGGAACTGTGCAAGAAGGAAACAGAAATGATGACACCCTTTCTCCCAGTCCTCTGCTGAATAGGATGCACTTCAGTCTACTAATTTTTTAGCTAAGACACAGCTGACAGACCTTTTAGATTCAGTTTGTGTTTTCAGTTACCCATTGCTATGTCTATATACCATCCCCACTATTAATAATACCATATCCATTAAACTGAATTTTGTTCTCTTCCTTTACTCTGAGGGTACAATCCTGCAGTTGAATGATCTTTTGGGTCACTACCATGACCCTGTCATATTTCTACATTCCTCCTGCCTCATCTAACCTTGCAAAAGGCTAAGTTCCATTATAGCAGCTTGAAAAATAAGTGGTTTGAATTTCATGCCTGAACTCTTCACACAATATTTGTTTTTAAGAACTAACGTTGTTAATCCAGGGGATGTGTGATCTCTGAGTTTAATCACAGATTCACAGAATATCCTGGATTGGATATTCTCACAAGGACTCACAAGGATCATTGAGTTTAGCTTCTGGCTCCACACAGGACTACCTGAAAGTTAAACCCTCTGTCTGAGAGCACTTACTGAACTCCAGTAGGCCTAGTGCTGTGACCACTGCCCTGGGGAGCCTGTCCCAGTGCCCAACCACCCTCTTGGTGCAGAACCTTTCCCTAACCCCCAGCCTGACCCTCCCCTGTCCCAGCTCCATGCCGTTCCCTCGGGTCCTGTCGCTGTCCCCAGAGAGCAGAGCTCAGTGCCCGCCCCTCCACACCCCTTGTGAGGGAGCTGCAGGCCGACATGAGGCCTCCCCTCAGTCTTCTCTTCTCTGGGCTGAAAAAAAACAAGCAAGTTCAGCTGCTCCTTATATGTCTTGCCCTCTGGACCTTTCACCATCTTCATATCCCTCCTTTGGACGTTCTCTAATGGTTTTATGTCCTTGAATTGTGGCACTCAAAACTGTACACAGTGCTCGAGGTGAGGCCACAGTGCTGCAGAGCAGCGACAATCTCTTCCCTCAGCTGGCTAGCCATGCTGTGCTTGGTGAACACATGCCAGGAGGCAAAAGGCTTCTGATTTCCGTATAAATACTGTGGGTAAATGACTCTTCTGTTTGAGGACACAGATCACTCGTCTCCTGCTCCAAATTAAGTGCTAAAGTCCTGTCCTAAGCATCAGGTTTTTACATAACGTTTCTTACCCAAGATGAGAGTGGGATGAATCACATATTGGAAGTAACCATCTCTTTGTTTCTTTCTATTAAACCAGGGAGGGAATTTTGATGATTAGATTAAACTGGAGACCTCAGTTTTGGATTGTTGCAGTCCAAGCCAGATAATACTCCCCACCCCCCCCGCCAAAAAAAAAAAAAAAAAACAAAAAACAACACACACACCTTCCCCACACCCCTCCCACCCTTTCTGCCTTTCTTACTTGATTTAGTTTTATAACAATAATGTCCAGATGTATCAGTTCTCCTCTTATTTCTATTTCACTAGGGACCATACAGTTTTCTTATACGAGATATCTTTGTCTTTCCAATCCTCTCTTTGTTGGTATTCATAAATGGCCAAAGGAGTCAATCTTTTCCCTCAGGTTCATAGATGCAGAGATGTTTATAGATGTTTTGAAAATTTTCCTATCTCTGTCTAAGTTAATTTAAAGATTTCAAGGTGCTTAACATCAAGAAGTCCAAAACAAACAAACAAACAAACAAACAAATCTTAAGTATGAGTTCTAGTTGTTTTAAATATTTTTCCTTAAATCCTTTTTTTTTTTTTTTTGGGAATGAAATATTTTTGGCATTGACAGTTCTCATAAAGAGAAAGCTAATGATTTTCTTCTGAGCATAATATGCAGATAATTAAGATAACGTTTTTAGCAATCTGAAGTGTTTAACTGCCTTCATACAATATCTTTTTTTTTTTTTTCACTGTTCATATATTGAATTTAACCATGCCACAAAACAGTAGAAAGAAATATGATGGCTTGCATAATTGCACTGCTACATTCAACATTATATCTTTGAAAGTCTTTTTCAATCTTGGTAATTTTCTCCATAACTGGGCAATTTTAGATTTATTTTTCTTCTTCCTCTTCCTTGCTATATTAAATGTCTGTGTCTGAGCAAGACACATTTGCTTTCAGTTTGTATATGTGTATGTAAACATTGAGACACAGAAAAATATGCATGGTTCTATATATTCTTTATATAATATGAATGCATATACATTTATATGTGTACATATTCCAGGGTATTTGCATATAAAAATAGAGGGGATATGTGTTCATAAAGAAGTATTTCATCAGCAGTTATACCCTGGAACCATAATCATATAAAGTATCCACTTATTTTGAAGTTACATTGAAGAATGGTTATTAATAACTCTTTGATTATGTTGAGGAAAACTTTGCTGGTGTGAAGATAGTACAGAGATTTGTTCTGATGCGTTCCTGAAGACTGTTAGATAATAAACCACTTTGGGGGCTGTGTGACTCTTTGGGTGCTATTTGGAAGGAATTGCAAGGAAGAAAGACAAGTTTAAGATGTTTTATATTAGTGAAAGAGAGGAAAAAAATAACAGAAACTGCTTCAACTGAAAAGTCTGTTTTTACTTCTTCCAGATCCAGGTACACCTGGATCAGCACTGTGGTTGCTGTTTGTGAGGAGCCAGTACACAGCAAATCTGACTCAGCAGCTGTACTAACACGCATCAGGCTGTTGCAAGCATTCAGCTGCAAAAAGGGACAGATATTTCTGCAGTGTGGTTACAGCCATTGTTTCAGAGAACGGAGTTTTGATCACAGCCTCTGTGTGCTTAGTTGGAGACGTGCAATGGGGAGGAGATATGGTGAGAAAGTAGTACATGAAGCTGCCATTGCCCCTACATTAGCCAAAATGCTTAAATATCAATACAAGTGCCAGGGAATCTGATGAAAAGTATTAAAATTGGTGGTGATACTTCTGCTCACACTTTCTAACAGAACAGTATTTGTGATGTTTTAGTGTTTTTATTTATGTAAATTTCCTGCTCAAATTTTTCCTTGCAAACTTTCTAAAACCCATATACCTTCAAGTTTTATAAAGTCTCTGATTGCTTTATATTTCCTTTTCAGTAATTAGCCAGCTATCCACTGAAAAGTTGTACAGAAATTATTATCTATTTGTGAAATTCTATTTTAAGGATGCTTCCAAAAGTGATAAAACTCTTGCTGTCAAGTCCTCCTCTGAGCAGCCAGACTTTTACCCTTCATGCACACACAGAAGCACTCCTGTAGATTTCATTTTCACTGGAAACATGAAAGGAATTTCATGCGCTCAGGTTGAGCTGAGGTCTTTTACCATTAAATTAATAAGCTTAAAATTAAATATTTTTACATTAAAATTTTGCTTTTGTGAGTATAGACAAAGGTTGGAACTCCATGCTATTAACTATTAACATGAATCCTGCTTTGGAAGGGAAAGTGTTTTATGTGTGTCCAATACTGGTTTACAGGTTGATGAGAATTCAGAGAATCTTAGATCTTAGCTTTAGAAACATTTGAGAAACTGGCTTTAGAAACATTTGAGAAACAGAGGAGTAATAATGTAATTTTAGCAGGTTTTTTTAACATTTGGATGCAAATGAGGCTAAAGCTGAACTCAGCATGATTTATTGAGAATTTGTAACATGTTCACTACTTTCCAGTTGCATAACTCATTTTATCCATAGCTCTCCGTTTACTTTTCAGAGGGGAAAAAGAATCATTGTCCCTATTTCTTAAGCAGGTGATGTCTGAAAGCATCAAAAAAAAGTGCTTTCTCCCACATTCACACGGAAGAAAGTCATCAACTAGGAGTGAGAGCAGAACCTTTGGTCCCTTAATAAATTCTGTATAGGCTTCAGAGGGACAATCACAGGTCTATATAAACAGCCAAGGGTACTTAGATTTAAAATTATTAACCCTCCTGCTGCAATTCCTCTACCAACAAAACATATACAGAGTGTTCAACTGGAAACTGCAGAGCATGACAGTCAATGTGTTGCTATAATACTTGTTGTTATGAATTAATTAGCTCATTTGCATTTATATAGCACACTTCATGCAGAAGCAACACATGGCATTATACACTTAAACTACATTACAATTAAACAGAACTACTGCTAGAGAAGTCAAGACTCAGAATAATAATTAAAAAATAAAAATAAAAAAAATATCTCATAGCTCTGATGGGAAGCACCTTACAACAAAAACGACAACAATAAATAAATAATAATAAAAAAAATCAATTTTTTAACAAAGAACAACTGCAAGTCTCAGTTACAAGAAGTGAATAATGTCTAAGTATTGTGATAGCAATTGTGCATTTAACAGGAAGCCAGTGCAGTGTCCTCAGTTGCAACGTGATAAGCTAATGTTTGTAAGTGACCATTCTAGATGCTGAATTTTGTGCAAACTGGGGATTTATACAGTGAATGGTCAAGGAAGGCTACAAACACAAAGTGGCAATAATCCAACTGTGATGTTATAAAAAGTGAATCAGGAGCTGTGTATCCCACTGAGACAGAAATGGTTTTAACCTTCTAAATTCCTGAGACAGCTAAAATGAAGTCTGAACAGCATGGCTCACATCAGCTGATTGGGAGTTTAAAATTCCACTCCCCACCAAACATTGAGTGAAGAATTGTTGTTGAGAGAGTTATTGGACCTAAGCAAAAGAGAAAAAAAAAATCGATTCAGTTTTCTCTGAGCTAGGGAATTAAGAAAAAAAAAAAAAGCTAAAATCCAAACTTTGACTTCTGACAAAAACTGTTTGCAATTAAAAGGTATATCATTGTGGACTAAAGTTATTTTTAGTGACATCACTGTGAATGTATTAAGGATATAGTGAAAGGGTCTTCTGGCACTCTCTGAGAAAGAAGGCAGGGAAGTCTGTGAGACACCAATTTATATCTCCAGAGCTGAAGTACTCACCCCACACACAAGTTCTCATATGTTACGCTTGGTGCATTGGCTGAGCCTTTTCTCTAGACTATGCTTCTCTGGGCTGTTCTACTGTCTTATTTATTCTTATGACTAATTTTTTGACTAATTCAAAGTCTCCCTTTCACAGCATCCTCAGTGCTTTCAGTTATTTTTACCCACATAATAAAAAGAAAAAGATTTAGCACCCAGTTTCCTTTACTCTGACAACTTTGAGAGCAACAGTCATAAAACTGAATGAGCAGCAAAATAATAGACTCAGTCACCTGTGACCAAACACTTAGCTCAACTTCTTCAAATACCTTTAATCAAGCCACTAATACATTTTTTTTTCCTTGATTATACCCTGCTTTACTAAGAGTATTATGGTCATATCCTGAACTGATTTATGTATTCTTCTCTATAAGATGCTTCCTACTGGAACATGGAAAGCAAAGTTGCTAAAGACATCCTGAAGTCTTGCCCAGGCTCCTCCAGAAGGAGATCTGACTTTGTTACATCATATGTATTTGTAGAACAGGCTGAGAGATGAATTTGTATCATAAGAGTGGAATTTGACATAAAGGTCAGGGTAATTTCAAAAACACCTAGCAATGAGATTTACAGAGTAGTTTTCCAGAGGAAGCATCAGAATGTCCTTTGGTTTGATGCAGATATAAATAAACTATTTACTGTGAGGAAAAACAAGAGACATCAGAGAAAGAGGATGTATTAGTAGGAAGAAAATAAGGGATTGCTATGTATTCTTTGTTATATGTAATTCCCAAAAGTTTTAGGAAGATAAAAACTCAATTTAGTTTTCCAGAATAGTACAGCTGGCAGTGTCCCTTTTCTAACTCACTATGAGTTAGTTCTTGCAGTGTTTCTAATACAGGGGCCAACAGAACAGTACCAAACAGTACTATCCCCACTTCTTTGTGGCTGTACTGGTGCTCTCCAGGAAAGCTTGACAGAGACCAGTGTCCTTTAGAACCAAAGAGTTTGGAAACTCCTCCTATATTGGATATTAAGAAAAAGTTATTCACTGAAAGGGTGGTTGGGCACTGGAAGAGGCTCCCCAGGGAAATCATCACAGCACCCATCCTGCTGGAGTTCAAGAAGAATTTGGACAACACTCTCAGACATAGGATTTAATATTTTAGGTAGTTCTGTGTAGAGCCAGGAGTTGAACCCAATGATCCTTGTGGGTCTCTTCCAGCTCAGGATATTCTCTGATTCTATAATTCTATGACTCTGAGAGCAAACTGGCTAAAGTTAAAGCTCTAAGTTCTTGTTCCATTGATGCTGAAGACAAAAGGATTTTCAGGATTAGCAATAAAAGGTGTTAGAAGATATGTTCCTAAGCAATATATTTAAGCCACAAAATGAAACTTTTAATTAACAATGTTTGGACAAAAAAGTGATGCCACATTTTTTTTAAAAAAGAACCATTCTCCAAGAGCTCTTCATTTTTGCAGCCTCAAGATCTACATTTTCACAAGAATTCGTGAAAATATATGGGGAAAAAAACTTGAAAAAAAAAAACAACAATCAGAATTAAACGTGCTTTTCAGAAAATATCTCACCAGCCAACCTAATCGGAAAGATAGAAGTTTTTGTTTGTTTGTTTGTTTGCTTTTATCTTTTCACAACAAACATACTGTCATCAGTAGAAAAGGGATTTCAAACCACGATTATAACTGGTGTCTCTCAGAAACTGAAGATAATTCATGGTGCTGTAGTTCAAGTGTTAAATTAAACTGCATTTGGATCACATTGATCATGTATATCCCAAGTATTCCATAAGATACATCATGTTCTTCTGACTGAATAAACCGCCTGTGGGATTTTGTAAATGTGACATTTGCTCTCTACTATTACAAATTTGGGGGGTTATGGTTACCTGAGATAACTTTCTTCAGCTCTGCCGAGTAGTGGTCCTTCATGGTCTTGATTCAGCAGAGACAGAGATAACAGGTTGTTCCCAGTACCACCTTTCTCTATAATCTTGTGCCACAATCCAGGGAAGCTGAATGGTCACATATGATACAGGGGTGATCTCTTTGCTTGAGCACTGGCCCAGGATCCACACTGTGGCAATGTGAGAGAACTTAAGGCATTTCACCATAATGAAATTGTAGCTGTATCAATGGTTAGCAATAAATTTGAGGAGCCTAGTGTAAATGTTGACAGCTGTAAGGAACACATAAATGGATAAGCCAAACAGGGGACTGAATGAAACAAAATTTGAAAACAGTAAATAACTTGGACAGAAGAAGAAGGAAAATAAACAAAAACAAACAAACAACAACAACAAAAGAAATAAAAATGAAAGGGAAGGGAAAAAATAGTAATCTGCACACCCAGGAAAAACATGTCAGAGCGTTCCTCCAGCCTTGCTGGCAATTTGGGCATGGAAAAATTACTGAAGGCAGATCATCATTATTAGAGCAAGAAAAAGATGTCCCTAATAACTGTTATCTGCCATCAAATCTCCAGAGACAAAAATAGACTCATTTGCTCCAAGGTTGCAGGGGTTACAGAGTAAGGCAGGAACCACAGAAAAAGAGATTGATACCAGGGATTAAAGATCACAGCTGTACAGAGAGGAGGTGGAAACAAATTGGCGCTATTTCTAAAACCCTGATGAAAGAAAATGGTGCTTTGCTAGAGAAGGTGACAACTGAAAGATAAAAGTAGAAAGAAAATGTTTTAATATTAGAGCTGAACAAAGTGTTTGTAATGAAACTGAACTGCAGTTTTGCTTAGTTTTGTGCTTCTTCACAAAGCAAAAGCTTGGGCTGTTTCTCAAGGTGAGCAATCCTTAGCCAATTTATTATTATCTTCAGGTGAAAATGGTATGGAGGGAAATGCTATTTCACTAGCTTAGATTCAACCCAGCTGCCCAGCCTGGTGCACTGGACTGTTTCACTCTGTTATTGAGTTACCTCAGGCCTGTTTACAGCAAAAGAAAGCAAAGCAAAGCAAAGGTTCTTGTTTGTAAGGGGCTGGAGCAGCCAGGCCTTGAAAAGCTCAGACTGAAGTAGGACACAACCAACAGAAGTAGCTGGTGCAATGGCTATTAAATCTGATGACACAGAAGGTATTAAATTACAGGATATTAAGGATTAGACTACTGCAAGTAGTACTAAGTAGGAAAATTTCTAAAGCTGGGATAGTGACACACTATTATCTTTAGTGGACAAGACAGGTGGACCTAAAATGACTAATTACCAGCTTATTAGACTTGCACACAAAATGGAAATCTTCATGTCTTAGCATTTGACCCTGAGAAATGGTAAGCAGGATACTCCCTTTAGGGAGCCAAGCACACACACATAAAGAAGAATGTGTCCCTAAATTTGTCCATTTATTTTATATTATGAATATAGAAACCTAAATTTAGCTTCTTAAGGTGCAGATTTTAAATAGGAATGGTCAAAGACAAAATAAAATACTTTAGAAACATTCATTTTTTTCTTTCATTAATTTTTCTAAGATGCCATAAATATCATGAAATATCAGCTACCTCAGATGTTGACTGCCTACTTAGGTAGTAGCGCTGATTCACTAAAACAATCAGATGATATTTACATACTCTACAGTATCATAACATCCAGTTTGCATTAGATGAACACAGTCTAGATGCCCTGAGACCAAAATTTATTCTCTGCTAAATCATTTGTCCTTCTTGCAGCCTCACTGTGGTTGTCCATACCAAACGGACACATTACAGTGCTGGAGGGAATTTGGAGGAATTTAATGTATTGCTGAGTACTTTGTCCCATACAGATATTATCATGCAAGTACCCAAGTAGCTTCAATGAACTATTTTTTTTTTCTTTTAGAAATGTAAATAAAGATTTTATATGTATAGATACATAGCCTGTAGTAAGAAAGAAGTATCCGTATAGTGATTTTGAACTAAAATTGTAGTCTTACAGTACATTAGCTGTGACATTTTCTTCAGTGAATGATAATGACAGGATTGGTAATGGATTAGGCCAAAGAGACAAGAGAAATGTCCTGAGGGTTTAAGGAGCTATTTATCCTGTATCTAGCTAGGCAATCCCAGAGCAGAAGAGGCCAATTTGTTATTTTAAGTGAGGTGCTGAGAAGCTGTAGAGCAAAAAGACATGTTCTGCTTGCTGCCAAAAAAAAAGGCTAAAATGGTTTAAAATGACTATAAATATTTGCTGTAGAGGAACTTTTGTTCTCCTCAAGGTTTTGAAAAAGAGTTAAATAGATATATATATTACAACGATCAATCTATGTCCATTGAACAGTATAGAAATTACTTATGGTAACCAGGGTTTGTTAAGTCCTTGCAACTAACCACTAATGGCCAAGAGAAAGTAACTGGGGACTTAAATATTAGTTAAAAATATTCTCTAGCTCACTGTAAAATAAAATAAAATAAAATATAAAATAAAATAAATAAAATAAAATTAAAATAAAATAAAATAAATAAAATAAAATAAAATAAAATAAAATAAAATAAAATAAAATAAAATAAAATAAAATAAAATAAAAATAAGAAACATGTACATATATGGTTTGGCTGTTTTAACTTCTGCAGTTACTCACGCAGGTTGCCTTTGAACAAAGCAGATCCTATACCTCCTGGGTCTTATAAAACTCAGGAACTGTACAAGCAAGACTATTGGTTTTCCTGAGGACAGCATTTCTTTTATTTTGCAAAACTAGCAACTTTTTTAAACGTTGGGGTTTCTGAGCATCTTCTCTGCCCGTCTCATAGAAAAAGATTGGCTATTAGGAGCACCAACACCAGATATATGCAGTAGTAGCAACAGAGTAGTGAAAAGGGCAGAGTTAAGGTTGCTTTTACCTTAAGAATATCTAAAATATTCCTCCGCTGAGGTAATTGTCTTGGCATCACAGCATCACCTTTGAGCTATCTGCTGTAGAACATTCTTCAGTCCTTGTCATCACATTTTCTGCAGATAAGTGTCTCTCAAAGAGCAGCGATCCTGCATCAGCCAAGCCAGCAGGGCCCATGCTGTCTGTGCAGTAAATTCCCAAGGAAGGCAATCTGCTCCTGGATTTCTAGCTCCCAAAATGAATGCTTTTTTTTTTTTTTTTTTCTCATGCTTCCTGAAGATCCTGAAAGACATAACTATTGTCCTCTCAACCATAAGAGAAACAAAACACTTAGAAGGGAATTTGAAAATCTTCTCTTATGAGTTAGTTCTGAGTGATGGACTCAATGTAGTTCTAGCAAAGACGATATTTCAGCAAGTTTTGTGGCTTGCTTACATGAGGAGCTGCAATTTTCTCAATTCCAATGCCATTTTATGTGCTTTCTCTGCTTGCAGAAACACAAATTCTGATTAACACTTTTGAAATGATCTTTCCCTTCAACATTTCCTGCAGAAATGTGTTGTTGATGGATTTCTGCTGAACAGTTTTGAAGCATCTCAATGCCTGAATTCCCACTATACGTCATCATCCAGATTCACAACTTCAGTCTAAGTTCTTTTATGAATGGTCTTAACTGTTGAATGTCACTCATAGTTCATCAGTTCACTAGGTGTCAGACCTAGTATGGCTGTTTTCCAGGAAAACACTGTTAAAAGAATAGTAGAAAGAGAGTTTGAAGTTCTGAATAATTATCCACGTTATATTGCTTCTTAGAGATTACTTACCATTAAACAGATTTAGGTCTTGTTAACTGCAGAAAAGAAATTGCTGAGATTCTTTACGTGTACACAGGGACACACTTGCTTCCATGTAAAGTACCTTATGTGTTTGTTAGTACTACTTCCAGCATACGGTAATTAAGATTTATATTGCTTGAGGATATTTGATGTTAATGCTGGAAATTATACTTTTCTCTAATTAGAAAGTAAACGGGGGGAAAAAAAAAAAGAGGTACACTTGAGACTATACTTGTGAATATGTCACTGTTGTTTATATTTAGTTTGACACTTCAGTTCAAAGGTTTGATCAGATAGCACCAATCTGTCTCAGTCAAGAAGATAATCAAAAAGAGATTCATAGACACAGAATCCACAAAAAATTAGGGAGTTTTGTATTTTAAAATAAAATTTAGTTACAAGAGAAACCTCTCCAGAGTGAATATAATCATCGTTTCTATTTCATAGTACTTAGTGTGCTATAAAAACATCTCCACAGGGAGAATCTATGGACTACTAAAACATGAAAAATCTCTAAGAAAACTTCTAATTTGTTCAATCTTTTCCAAAACATTCTTGTTTTAAGATTAGAGCCTCTCTGCCTTGAAAAAAAATATAAAAATAATAATAAAATCAGCTCCCCATTGTTTGAAGCAACATAGTTGTGAAACCTCAACGAAAAGAGAGAAAAGAGAGAGCAAAAAAATAATTTTGGTTAATATATTTAGGATATATCTTGAGTGGCTTCTTCTCTGCTGAGATTTCTTAGTTAGAGGGCCAAGAATCTATGTATTAGTAATGAATGCAACACAGCAATAAGACTTAAAAGACTAATAGAGTTCTTTCTTGGTAAATATCCTTGTTCTTACCAAATCAGGAAAGCTTTTTACAATTAAATTGCAGCAAAATATAGAAAGATAAGCTGAGAAATATAACTTTGAGATGATCTGGGACACTTATGACTTAGAGAAAAGACCAGAGCAATGCAGTACCACTTAGTACACACTGTAAAGGGGAGAATGAAACTCTTTCAGAAGGGTATTATATCTGCAATAATTTAGCTTTGCTTTCTAATTCAAGAGTCAGGCTGTGGTTATCTTGTTTTCAGGTTCTGGGTTATGGAGATCTTTTGTAGTTATGGATATATATATCTACATAGGCTTGTTTGGTTTGTTTGTTTACATAATGTTGACCAACTTCAGATCTTCTAATGACATGAACAAAGTCAGAGAGGAAGTGGCCAGAAGACCTGAAAACTGAACCACAGGGGTGTTTTGTTTGTTTGGCTGGTTTTTGTTTGTTGGTTTTATTTTGTTTAGTTTTCACTGTCTCAAGACCGTGGCCTCTTATACCTGCCATTTTACACTACCTAAACTGAAATTTTAGTTTAACGAGGAATGTTTTAAGGGCTTGAATGATATTAAAAGATCAGAAAAAACACCCCCAAAAAAAGAGATTCCAGTACCACGGGTATGCTCCTAATGTCTAGTAACTACTTTTTTTTTTATTTTATTTATTTTAAATGTGTATGAGATCAGAAGTGTTTTAGGTTTTTTATGTTCCTTTAATAGACTATTATCCTATGCAAGGAAAAGGAATTCCATTGAATTTATCTGTCCATTCCTGCCCTTTACCCTAATAAGCTTTGATTCCACTGGTTATTTTCAAACAAATTTGACAAAAACATTGTAATTTAAGAGAAAATTAAATTCTCATGGATTTTATGAATTTCACCAATAAGATGGAGGACACAGGTTAAAATTAATGAGGAAAACAAGCAGAAAGTACACAGCTGATAAATATTCTATTTGGCAGTAGTTGTGGGCAATGAGCACATTAAGAGCTCCCAGCTAGCCATACTATTATGCTATCATAGTCTGCTGCTAAAGTTCAGGGGCTATACAAGGGATGGAGGGCAGAGTTGAAGTTGTGTTATAAGAGGCAAGGAAGGAATAAAGAAAAGGTAAAATATGGTCCATCAGAAAGTTTCATTAGCTCACAAAACTACTTGTTTTTAATAGCAGAAGCAATTCCCTATGCTTTTGAGTGTCACTTGTTTAGAGGTAAAGAACAGTACAGCTTATATGAATACCAAGGACTGCTAATTATATCATGGCTGATCCGCTCTGGCATTAAAATCTCTCCCAGGAAGAATACGCCCTGTGAAGACATTCTTTAATTTATATCCAGGAGGATTATAATAACCTGATATAATGACACAATGTGAAAACTAGTTTAAATTGCTATCTACTAGTAAACAACTGCTTAAAAAAGAAATCACAAGCATGCAGGAGCTCCCAAAGAATGAGAAAAAATGTAGGAGATAAGTAAGATTTACCTACAAACATAACAATTTCCTCTAAGTAAAAAAAAAAAAAAAAAAAATTCAGGAATTTCATAAAATATCCCCTGGATAAACTGTGATTCCAATCATCCTGAATTTTTTAATACATTACTCAAAATTGTGATATATTTTGGTTAAAAAAACAAAAGAGTCAGTCCTTGTAAAACCATAAGAAAAAGGGTAACACATAATAGGAAATGTCCACAAACATAAAAAGAAGCCACTGTCAGGCAGGAACTTTTCTCTATCTTCTATTAAGGCTGCTCCATTTTGCCCTGAACAGTGAATTATTCCATTACCATCATCTGGAATCCAGACATGCAATGATTTAAGTGACAATCCAAACCACCAGAATCCAGATGTCTTGCCCATACTCAGTAACTGTTTGAAATCTTATTTGCATAATTATTTTTATAGTATGATACAAATGCTATGGTGTTTCCTAGAAAAGCTTTCTAGCTGATGGTGTGGATGAACATCTTAAGATAGGAGAAAGGAGACAGCAGGGAGCCAAACTGTGGTCTGCCATGCTCTGAGTTTTATAAATGTTGAGTTGCTAGGAGCCTTTACCGGCTTCTTCTCCAGCAAAGTTTTATGAATATAACCTTTCATTTCCATTTTCTTTTGTCTATTCTGCAAAACCAAAATATTTCCTCTCAAGTTGAATAGAAAGTTTCATATGCCCCTGACTTTTCTTTTAATGTTTGGCTTAGGAAATACAACAAAATAAATTTCAGTCTCGATCAAACCATTTGTTTGTTTGTTTATTTATTTATTTATAGTTTGACTGTGGAGAGGAATAATCTATTATTTATATCGCTATCCACTACGTACACAGCTTTCTCTCCAGGGAGGAGATTACACAAAGAACAAACCACCTATGACAGATGTTGCTCAGCTTCTTTCATATACCATTGGAAGGTTCAGATTCTTCCATGGTGAAACTGGCATACATAAATACAGAGAGTGGAAATTGTAATGGTGTTCCAAGGAGGGGAAATAGTTACCGTAAAGCATTCTGCTTTTAACAGATCATCCAAGATGCAGCAACATCAAGGTAGGGAAACCACTGGGACACAACTCTGCATGTTACACCTTGCTTCCTGATTGTACCCCCTCCCTGTTTTATACCTGAATAATATTTATTTTGCAAGTTCCTAGCTGCACAGACTAGCTACAGGACCCTGCTATTTACAACACTGTCTAAATTCAAATCATAGGTAGCTGAAGCAGAAGGTGCCTTAAATCAAGGAATTGTCAAAAAACAGTAAGTAAAAATGTATTTTCCTTAACACTAAATACAATGAAATTGATTAAAAAGAGGTAAATGAAATATTGTTGATTAGTATGAGTAAGACAGTAGCAGTTCCTGACACATGTTCTTGTGTTCAGATAGTCTTTGAATAACTTTGATTTACTAATTGAATACTATATGTGTAACCAAGATGATTCTGTCCTCTGTTCTAAATTAAAAGCCTTCCTTCAGCACACATTTTCAGTATAATTCCTTTTAGTAGTAGCTAGGAGATTAGTCATAGAACTTTTCTGGGCAAGTCCTCATTAGAAAACTCCAGGTCGTCAAAAATTAAACTGTCAATAGGAAAGGTTCATTTTACATGAACTTATTTACTGAAATTCATTTTTAAAATGTATTATCTCAATGTTTCAAGCAAAGAAACCTAAAATATGTCCCCCAATGGCTGTTCTACATTATGCTCACTTGCAATAAAAAAATAAATATATAGTAACAGTTGACATAAAAGTAAGTGTTGAGTGTACTGAAACCATAAAAAGAAACAACTCAGAAACTGAATTGTTTCTACAAAGAATTATTTCCAAATCACCCCATGATTGTCACCATCATCACCACAATTTAGCTCAGTTTTGACCAAGAAAACTGAAAATATTAAAAATGTTTCTATGAGTTGATATCTTACAATTTTCCGTACTGGGGTCTACTATGAACAAAGCTGCTTTGAAAAGTTTGCAGGTGAGGACAGACAAATATTAAACATCAAGCACCAAGCACTTAATTACTAAATTAGTTTAAATAAACTCACTTGATGAAGAAGCAGGAGAAAGTGAATTAGAAATAGGGAGAGTTAAGTACAAACATAGATGTAGCAAGATGGAAAGTAAGGATCCTGGGTCAAAAATTCCAGGTTTCTTCTAAGCCACAATGCTTAGTGCTTGCTAATGGAAATTAGTCCCATTTTTTGTAAGTATTGCAAGATATGACATTTCTTACTCTGAGAAGACTTACCGATCAATAGGGTAATTACCAAACGTGTGGGACATTCTGTGTGCAGGTTGCTTGGAACGTAAAATTCAATTTGGTAACAATTTATGCTGTGGGACACAATACCTATAATAAAGTACTAACCATAGAAACAAAGTTTCTCCATGTTTTGGGGCAATAAAAGTGGAGATGTACTGAGGAACTCACATCCAAAGCAGTATTCGCAAATAAAAACATCTCTTTCTGTTGAAGACAATGGCCAAATTCAGACTGAATACATAGGAAGAGCCAGTTGAGCCTTTAGCAATGCTGATTGCTCCATCCCCAGTGTCTAGTCTTTCATTTACTGGAAAAAAGATACAACAGTATTATAGTATAATATTAAATCTATTATGCTGCTACTTGCCTAAGATTAAGTATTGTCTTTTATTTCTGAATAACTGTCAAAGCTTAAGTCAGATTCAATCAAAAGACATTTGGCCATTTTACAAGACACCTGTCCAATTAAAAGAAATTTCTTGACATTCACATCTCAGTCTTCTTGAGCCATAGAGCTAACATTTAAATGTTCTGCAAAGATACTCCAATATTACACTGTAACAGTGTGTGAAAAAAGAAATAATGTTTCACCCATGGAACCCGATTCATCTGTGTAGAATGCTTAAGCAATATGAGTATGAAATATAATCCTCTTCCTTAATAGGAAAGAAAAAAGCTAATTATTTGGCTAGGCAGAAAATATATATATATATATATATGTATTACTCTAAAAGCTGTGCACAAAATATAAATCACAAAGGGTGAACAAAACATTTAAAGTGCTCTTCTCTTGTTCTTCTCTTTATTTTCTGATGATTCAACTTGGCAAGACCATTGATGCTTTTCTGGTGTAAACCCACTAAAAGGTTTTAGGCTTAATAAACATGGACTACCATTGGATGTAAGTTCAGTAGGTGCCAAGAAGCACCAGCATCTTGCTGCTTTGTTAAAAGGTTATGTCCCCCCTCCACAGGAGTGTGTCTGCACAGGACCTCAGATGTCTCACCCAGGGTTTGCTTTTCATAGTGGATACCTAGCACTGAGTTGGGTGATTGTAGGTCAATGTCTCAGCTTTGTATTGTGTCTGTAACAAAATGTTCATAGTCAGAAGGTTCAACATACAGTGACAGTTTTATTTTACATACCCTTTGTCTATCGATTGTCTAAATTCTAAATTCAATTTGTTTTGATGAACAAAGGGTAATTGTATCCTTCTTAACCATTCAGGCTTAGTACAACTATGACAAAATGCACAAGATTTAGTTCTACATTTTGCACCATCTGTGACATTTTAATACTGAATTTTCTACCTAGGAAGTCCCATGATTTAGTATTTTTGTTCAAACATAAATAATTAAATCCAAAATCACTGAAACCAATTGATGTAAGATCGTCAGAACCTACAGTACTAAAGTCTGTGGGAGGCAGTCTCCAAAATATTGAATATATAGATGTTGTAAACCTTCTATAAACTCAGGTCTTGATAGGATTCTCATAAATTGTTCAATAAATCAGGAATTTGTGTTGTGAGCATAATCTATATGGATATGGTCCTGCAATCGTCATTTGACTGCAACATCTCAACAGATAAATGTCACACGTTTCAGAACTGCAAGTGAAAGTAAAGATCTAGAAATGGTTTGCAGGCAGGAAAAGAAAATAGTATCTGAGTAATTTATTTATTTATTGTCAGCTCTGGGATAAAACTACACATTGCAACCATCTGAGACCCAGAAGTACTTCACCAACCATGTCAGCCTCAGAAAGCAGCTGCTTGCTCAATTCCTCCCCCAGACAGAGATTTGATTACCCATCTGTACTCATTTGTCCTCTCAAAAAGTGCTAGAGAAGTGGAAATAAAATTCTTGGAAGCCTTGGAAAGACCTTGATGATAAAACTCAACCTACTCATCCTTCCACACAGAATATAAGAGAATTTTAGGTTCGTAAGTTTTATAAGGAGTTTCTCTCAATCATTCTGGAGAGTTCATGACTGAGGATTTAATTTTCTACCATTCAGTGAAATGTTTTCCTCTAAATAAAAAATTCCCAATAAAAAGGAAAGAAACAATGAAAAAAAAAAAAGGCATTGTATTGCAATATTGTACTATTCTTACAGTTTAAATTCCAAGGAACTTTCTCAAGAGGTTGCACAGTTACAAAATGTCAACATGTTTTTGGAAAATATTATCATTAACTGATGACTCAATGTGGAAAACTCAGAAGTTAGACAAAAACACTGTGAATTTGATAAATGATAAAGGTTTATAGTCTAACTTGCCTTGTTTTGTAAGACTGTACTTAATTTTTGTATGCATACATCCCAGTCTTTCAATTCCTTGGACTCTTGACTGAACAGACATTATTCTGAGACTCATTCTCCTTTCAGAATCCTACTAACCTTGGGGGACATTTATCTGACTTACTGTAGTCCCGGATAATGTAAACATCTAGTCATCTGGTCTCTCCTTATGAAAAGGGTCTAATGTCAAATTATATGATCTTGAAATCAGTGCCTGAAATAACTTAGATAAATTGTCTCAGAAGTGCTCCTTTCCTCTCCACTGATTATGAGGAAAGTCACAGCTCATATGGAGAAGTCCATATTGTAAACAGATAATTATGTGATTTGATTCCCACTTCTGGTGGTTAGAGCATATAAAGATTTGGGGGCAGATTTTAATTTTTTGGAAAATGAGATCTCTAAGCAGGAAGAACAGGTTGCTATAAAATGTGTCTGTGCTGGTGAGAGAGCACCTAGGGGGACTGCTGTGATTCCAACATTTTGTAAAAAGCTGCCAAACAAACAACAACAAAAATCCAATTCTGTCCTGGAAAAATAACAATGCTTTCTACAGGGAGATGAGACATAAACAGAACACTGAAGCTGTACAAAGGAATAGTATTTGCACATCCATACACACACGTATGGGGTTCTGGGGTTCTAAGCAAGTTACAAGGCTTCTTTTATATTCCAAATCACAAACTTCTTTAAATACGCTCTTCAGCTCTTGCCATCACATCTCTACTTCTTGTTTGTATGCAATGCTCATCCTCAAGACTTTATAAATGTAACAATTCCCTTTATGAGGACTGATAATAGGATTGTAAGTGAGTTACTAGAGGGTGGCAAATAGCAGAGCGCATTAGTTCATTACAGTGCAGATTTATTTCCATAGCATTCCCAATTTCTTTTCTTCACATTTCCTATCTCCACTGTGGGTTGTGATGCTAGTCCCCTTTGCTTTAGCATATCTACTATGGTTGTCTTGTACAAGTAGCCTAGAAACAGAGGTCAAAGAAAGAGGAAGGAACAGATGGTTGGAGGCAAATCTGGGTGAACAAGATATATTTTTCTGTCTCTTGTTGCCTCTCAGAGGGTATGAGGATTGGAATGAAAGGGAATTTGTAGCTCAGTGTCTATTGTGGGTTTGCAGACAAATTTGTTTATAAGTTGCATACCACTTAATCCTTCAAAGGAAAAACAAACAAAAACTATTTTTAGTCTAGTATTTCAAGAATGTAGAAGAAAAAATCTACATGTACCTGGAAACAAAAGTGTCTTAGAGGCAACAAGCCAAAATTTCATACCTTTGTGCTATGAATGATTCTTCACTAATAAATCTAATATAATAAATATAGCAGTTGTAAAATAATTCACAAAGAAGAAGAACACTTCAACTGAAAGCCTCAATAAGAACACAGCCCTCCTGAATTATATCGGTGCACAACACTACAGGGGCTGGGCTTCATCTCCTAGTGATCTTTTCCAGGCTTATATTCCTGTGTACTACAAAAGAATGATATGAATGTGGTAAAAATGTAAAGATGTAGTAAGAGGAGACTTAAACTCTAATAACTACCTGTCTGTTTTTCACAAATCTTCATTCGTATTTCATTCCTAGGCTGGGGAAGCCTATGGATAAACATAGACATACCCTCATGAGCAGTGCATCAAGTTAATGATATATAATTATTTGCATAGTTAGGTGCCTCTTATTTATTTAAAAAACATAATGCATTTCCTTGTAAATTAAAGGAAATTAAATGGCCCAGTGAATTACCTGTGCTTTTTGTGCCCATGTTGCTATCAGAATACATTTTTTTCTTGATGGTTTCTTAATGATTTGATCTTTCTTACTTATGAAATAGCCAATCATGGAGAATTACAAAGATTTTTAAAGGTCTTTGTCTTTATCATATTTTCTAGTGTCCACACTACCAACAACAACAAGAACAACAATTGCTGAGCAACAACAAAAAATCACATTATGTGTTTATTTGACAAGACCTTCAACTTCAAGGCATCACCACATAAGAACTCACCTATCTTTCTCTTCTTTTTAGGGTTTTCATATTTTATTAGATTGACATATGTCATCTTTCTAGGTTTTTATGTTGGAATGAATTCACACATTCCAAATGCATAAGCAGTCTACTTCAGAACAGCATCACACTGGAAAACTTTAAATTAGTAATTTTTTTTTTGCTACAGGAGCAATGCACAGCAGAACAGATTCTCATATGTGATAAATTAGCAAGCTTGGTTGAATCTTTATTTGACCCATAGCAAATATTAAGTGAGGAAATTGCTGTTTGATTTGAATGAATGCTTTATACATCTACTGAAGAGATCTACTTGGCATGCTGCTGAACAAGCAAGGGTTGGACTGACCTCAGCCAGCTTTAGCTGCATACACTGAAGACAACCCCATTTCAGCTGTCTGTCTCACCTCTCTTTAAAATCAGTCATGTACATTGCTATGTAATTCCTAAGATAGATATTTAAGATTTGATTCGGCTGCCTACACTAACCTAATGCAATTTGAGATACCCTGGGATATTAAAGACATCCACATGGAATCAAAAGGGGCAACAAAGCACCTAGTGAAGACCTGATTGTAGTAAGTGGAAGGCCCACTGGGATACACTGTGCATCACAAATACAGATTATACACCTTAGTTTGAGTAACAGAATCAAGCTCTCAAAGTAGCTCTAATGATCTGAACAGTATAATTTGGTGTTGACCACCAGTGGTGACCATACGGTAACCTAGATGTAGGTCTTAACTGTAAACATTTAAGGTTAAAGGAAATACATCTTAGAGAAGATAATGGAGCATCTATTAGAGGTGGTAGTGATTGCCAATATGTAATATCAGACACAGTGTTAAATCAAAGATGACAGAAAGGGCAAGCAATGCACTAATTCTCTAGAAAAAATAAAGCACAGACAGTCTAACTTATTTCTCAACAGAACAGATGCATAACAGAATATCTGTATGATATTACTAAAAAAAAAATATAGTTCTGCTTCAGAAAATCAAATTTTTGATGAAGATGTTGATTCATTAGTTTATTTAAACTTGTGTTGTCCATTTGAAAGAAAGTGTTGTCCATTTGTTACCTAAAAAGTTCAAAATCTCAGTGTAGCTAATAGAAGTCTAGTCAAAACTGGTCAAAACTGTTCATGAACTGTCCATATTTGTATGTCTCAAGCACTGTGAGCCAAATCTGTCCATATTCTGTTGACTGGATATTTATTGGCTATATATGGCTATTGAAGTTAGATGATAAATTCATGAATGAACATCTAGATAAAAGTCCCTAAATGCAGACAAATTATCCTTCAAGCCTAATCCCCTCCAACTTTTCTTCCCTGCTTTTCATCCTCTCAGCAAAATCAGAACACGTATTTCCACTCCTCCATCCAAATTTTTCTAAGATTAGTTTCACTGTTAGAAATAGCTGAGAAACATGCTAGAAGACCTCTTCCCCTTAAAAATATATATATATATATTTCCTACAGAGTCAAAATGTTATATATATTTTGTCCAAAAAAATAGAAAACAAAAAAGAAATAGTTTTACAAGGTGATAAGTTTTGAAGACTAAAGCAAGTCCTTCTTATTCTGTGTCTGTGCACAGTGCTTAATGGAGCCAATTTCAAATGGAGATTATACTGTGAGATACTGTGTTACTGAGAGACAAAGGATGTATTAATAAATATATTTGGTTTGATAGTCAGCATTTTTTAAAAAGTCTTTAGACAGCTTGCAGTCCTTCAGTCTGGATCTTTTTTACTCTTCAACAAAGATATGATTGAATACAAGTGAATTTTGCTGTGCTGAAGAATGAGATTTTCCCTACTGTTATTTTCACAAAATGATGGAAGTTTTGGATTGATGAAAACCCCTCTACTTCTGCATAAGTGCTTACCCCATATTTCTTATGAACCACAAAGTGAGAGGCACAGCAAGTAGTGGAAAAGGCTCAGCTGGTCAAAATCTTTGCTTTTATGTTAAAATCCGTTTATTCTTGAGGGGCAAAATGCAATGAAAATGAAAGTCTGTATAAGTATGTAGAACCCCAGTAATTTAGTCTTCAGCAGGTCATGTTTGCTGCACAGGCTTAAGAGCTAGTTCACACTGTTATTGAATAAAAGCAAAAAGTATAGTTACTATAGCAACGGCCACAACACATGATGCCGATATTTTCCTCTGAGATTTTAAAGCCCGACACATTTTTAAGGAAGCATGCACTGAAATATCTTAGCTACACTTGTTGGTCTTTGTCTGTGTTTTATTAAAATGTACTAGATTTGAAATACTCATCAGCAGCTATTTCTGCTGAGTCTATTGAAGAAGACCAAGAAAGAGGTTGCAAGAGTACTAATTGTACATAGGTACTATGCAGTTTTATTGTCAGCTCTTATTGGAAAGACATTTTTTTCAGGTTATGCTGTGTTTGCAAACAGAAAAAGAAAAAAGAAAAAAAAAAAAAAGAGAGAGAGAGAGAGAGAGAGAATCTATATAACGAAGGTCACATTTCCCAAATCAGATAAACACCATCTCTTGCTCTTTCCATCTGGAGCAGTGAGTCTAATAAGTGTAACAGTTTTGTAGGTAAAATCCTGGATTCCCCTAGAATAACTGTTTCCATGTCTATCTTTCCTTCTTTCCCATTGTCTCCAAATGGGAGAGTGGACACTATGTAATATGGGTTATCATTAGTTTAAAATCAAATGTAGAAACTTGGAGTATTAACCTTATATTAGTTGACAAATTACAATTATATTTCAATGAACTTATACGGAAGAAACTATATTTATAATGCAGCTATTTCAGAGGACAAATACATTAAAAAAAAATAAAAAATGTCTGTTTTGAAAAAAAATTCTGGTTAATCCGTTTGGAAGAAATTCCAAGGAGATAACCCCAAATGCCATTGTTTTGGCATACAGGGGTTACAGATGGCAAAGAAGTGTATTATGAAGCATAGTTCTATGGGTAGCAAAATCATCTGGAAGTTCATGAAATTTTTAGAACAGTTCAAACTTTAGAGATCCCTTACTATTACTTGCAGAGCAGGATTAGTATTCACTGCAATTTTAATCAAGTTCCATTGGGCTATAAAAGCATATTCCTTCAGTTGCTACTTGATGAATCTTCTGTTTCTACTTTTTAGCTTAAACCTGTGGTGCTGGATTTTTTTATGTACCTCCAGTAAATCACCAGTGTTTATGTACACTTCTGTATAGGGAACATTAGCCTAGAAAATACACTAGCTTTTTTAGTTAACTTTTCTGGATGTCTCAGAAGCAACCCACATAGTCTGCAGTCACCCTGAACTGTTATACAGCATTTCTGTAGTCTGTGTAATAATTATTGCATTATACCTCTGTGGCTGATACAGATGTAACCATATATATGGGCAACGTATAAGTTGATATATAAGTGGAAAACACTATTATTTAATTTTAATAATAATTCAGTGTAAAAGAGAGAGTTATATAAAGACAGAGTAGCAAATGTCTGAGAAAGCATTTGAGTAAGGTAGAGATCCTTGACAGTGAATAATGGTTTCATATAACACAAAATGCCAAAAGAATAATTTACAGATAATATTAGGAAGGGTAAATGAGGAGACAATGGTTCAAAGTGAAAATAAGCTCAGGGTGCAGTGATCCAAAAATTGTATTTGAAGGCTATATAATGCAAATACTAAGCTGGCAGAGCTGCATGCTTTTGAAATAGAAGGAAGTGTGCAGCCTAATTGTTAAATATGGCTCCATTTACTGAACAAAGAATGTTATCAACAAAACAAGAAGAAAGCAAAGAAGCAAGCACTAGTTTATACTGTGGGTAGTCACCTTTCTATAGATGAGCTGAACAAAGAGTATGGATTTGTACACTCCCATTTAAATTCTTGTACAAGGGCCACATCGGTTTACATATAGTGCTCTTTACATACAGTGCTGAAAATAACGGTTTGGTTGTTCTGCCCACAGTGCAAAAACATAACTTTCTTGTTGCTTATGAATAGAGGTGTTTTCTTAATTACATTCTTCCGTACACCTCTGGACTATGTAACAGTTTTATTTTTGAGTTACTCATTTATCCAATGCTTGAAATCAACACAAAGATACTGTGAAATTATTGATGAGATTTGGTACCAAAAACATTCAGTTAGACCCAATCAGAGTATAACAGGAATTCAATCCTCTTTCAAGGCAAAGGGAGATAAATTTTGGATCAAAGAAGTGTCACTGGAAAACAGAAGTCCTTTTTTTACCACTGGTTTGTCAGACTAGATCACTGAGACCAGTATCCTGCCTGTGCTGTCAAGTGTATTATATAATTTCATCAAAAAATGTAATAACCTCTGTTTTGAGAGTAATTAAAATGCTGTCCTTCTCTTTTCACATTGGACATATGTCACAGGACTGATGGCTAGCACCCTCCTTTCAGGTTCCAGTCTAAAGATAATCATGACTAATGCAGAAACATTTATTCCTATGCCTTTGTTATTCTGTACCCTTTCTCCTTTTTTGTGGTATTTTGAAAAGTAAGTTAACCAGTAACTTTGGTTTAGTTTTTACTTTTTGTGACTCTTTTAGTCTCAGATTTACAGGACAGATATCTTTTTTTCTTGATCAACTTACTAACTTTCCCATATAAGTATTTGAGCTTGATTTAAACTGGTTTTTTTTTTTTCTTTTTTTTTTTTTTTTTTTCCCACACACAGCTTTTTCTAATAACAATAAACTTTGGGAAGGGATTAATTTTAGCCTTCATATAGGGTAAATACAGTCTATTAAGACCACTTCAGGAGTTTCTGTTGATTACAAGGTGAGATCAACATGAAATTTCACTTTATTGGATAGGATAAGAAAGTAACCTTATCTAAAGCAGCCATACAGAGAACACCTGTTTGCCAAAATCTTACCATTTACTGTTGTTCCTTGTTTCATGTAGAATAAAGTGCTAGGCCTCTCTTGCTTCTCTTCCCTTGACTGTGTAACCATTTAACCAGCTAGCACAGTTGCTATTCTAATGCAGTTCTTCTTTCCCAGTATACATAGTATGTTTTATTAAATCCATTATTCATATTTCTTAGCTTCTTTTTGTCACATCAGGAGTTGTAAGCAAGAATAGTAATGATACACATCAGGAGTTATAAGCAAGAATGGTAATAAGGACGTTGCAACAAATAAAATGTTGTGCAACTGCAATGCTACTCCCCCTGAGCCTCCATATATCTCTCCTGGCTGTGTGTTGAAGAATCACAGACCCAAAATGCCTCCAGCTACACAAACGTTTGGGGGATTTGGATCTTTAGAATGAAAGGTTCTGTTTGTGTGCTTTCAAGTTCTCAGTGGCCATTGTACGTTACAAAAAGATAACAAGGATGCTCTTAGGTGGAGAAAGATTTGTTGCAGCCTATTTTCCTCAGCTACTATTGTAGCAGGTTATAAAAATAAAATTAGTTTAATTTTATGGAAATGATGCAAAAAATGCTTGCATATTTAACCTCAAACTCTTTGTTGTAGAAGTGGATGATAACACATACTTGTTTACTCTTTTTTCTGCTACGGAAAGATCGCTTCTATGAAAAGAGGGAGGAAACATGGAGATATGTGCATTACTATGTAGGTCAACTATTAATTGGTTTCAAAGGGCTTTATTCTTTAACAGAAATCATCCTTTTATACTTACAGAAGACATTTGTTCCATTTGCAGTATAAATTGGGACACACGCAGTTTCCTTTGTTGTTCTCCAAACCATGATGAGTAAGCAAGCCCATTAACTCAACGAGCAATATAGTGAAGACTTCTGCAAAATACTTCAGAAGAAAAGCAGAAAAATCTCCATAGCCACAGGTGAGCAATAAAATAGCTATAAGGCAAAAGTATTGTTTGCAATATGCCCTTAATCAGTGGCTCTTCTTTTTACATCTCAGTGTGAAATCTCCATATCAGTGAATCTAGTTTCATAAGAAATAATCAGGGAATATTTATAAAAGCTAAAGGCCAGTACAAATTAGATTCTATCTCTACCAAATATCCATTAGATGCTCACAAATAACAACTCTTATTTCAAAATAGTTTCTGTCAAAACTCTGGCTTGAATGAAAAACACATTGTATTATTAAAAAAAAAAAGAAAAAGAAAAAGAAAAAAAATGTTTAGTAATAGCTCCACATTACTTAAAGCATGTTGCCTTAAGTGAGATTGTTTTCTTTTTAAATATATCTTATAGAATTAGCTTAGATGGTTAAGGGAATTAATAATTGCTTATGGTAAAAGCTGCCTTCTATGGATAGCTGGTTTGATTCCAGATTAGCCAAGACTGGACAGTGTTATCCCCATTACAAAGTAAAGTATAGTCATAACTCAAAATGATGCTGCTTGAATCTGTGTTATTACACATTACTTGCATCATTATTGTATTGTGCTGCATGCACAGTGCCTCATGCCACTGTAAAATAAATTTATTACTTTAGCCTGCCGTCCATCAGGAAAACATACATTTCACAATTTGTTCCTTTATTTCATACTGTATTTTTTTTTCAGTGAGCATCAGAGATGTAGGATGGACTAGATGACTCCAGGGGTTGAATGTACCATAGCTTTCATGAAATGTTCTTAAATGAGTCAAATTCATGATGAATGGACAATAATCATTACTATCTGCTGACCTGAATTTCTGGTGGCTACCTGGCCACTGGCAATGCCTTCATAACAGGTAGAAAATGTATGCTGTGGCAGGGATATTTCTCCTCCTGACTGCCTAAGCCTTTTCTATCCAATTCACGAGACAGATCACAAATGGTATGATTTCATTGCTCTCACCACCACTGCTTTGCTTCACTAGTGGCCAACACTGTATGCCAGTTTCCACAGGAGAAATCTGGAAGTGGTTGAGAACTTCCAAGGTAATAAATTAACAAACCTACTCTTGTAACTGATACAGAAAACCAGATTTGCTCTACCCAGGCTGATTGCTGATACAATACAACAGGAAGCAGGGTGAGAAAAATAAGAAAATAAATACCCTTCCATGAATTCCATGGATCCTATTCTGACTTATAAATATTTATTAATTATATTAATTAATCTTGTCTGATAGTGCCAAATAACCACTCCTGTAGTCATTCCAAGGATTTTGCTTTTACTTTATATTTCTATCTATCTATCTATCTATCTATCTATATATCTATCTATCTATCATGTATCTATCTATTTATTTGGATTAGGAAAGCAATTTTCCTCCAAGGAATTCTATATATAGACTTACATTTTTTTCACCCTCTATTAAGCTCCAAACTCAACATCTGGTACTGTATCACAACAGTACAGTACCATAGTTCAGATTAAGAATCTTAAAATTTATATTCTCTTTGAGTTGAAAAGGTACTTGGCCACAGTTGTTGCAAGCATTCATACATGTAAAAGACATTTTATGCTGATACTTATAAAGAAAAGATCAATAAAGCAAGCAGAGCTTGCCCATCTTGTCTTGCCTGATGCAACACATCACAAAGTAAAGTGCAATTTGTCCTTGTAGAATAACAGGAGGACTCAGCCTCTTGGAAACCTACCTTCTAGAGAGGACACAGGAAATTGAAATTCATATCCTCTTCCATGGGAGAGAGAGAAGGTTCTTTATATATGCTGAATTCTGTCATTAGGAAGTGTCCAAGTTTTTGAAAATATCTAAGACTTTGAAAACAGAATGATCGGACAACAAAACTTTTACAAAGTGAAACTGGGTATATAACTCAGATATTTGCTTTCTATGAGCTTCTCTGTACTGTTTCTTTCATAAACTCCACTTAACTGAGACAAGCAGTCCACAGAAAACTGCCAATCTAGTCACGGGTACCTGTATTTAGAAGAAAATATTCACAGTGATAACTAGAACCGAGAATACATTTCTATCTCTATAACTTTGTTCACTATCTTTACCTGCTCTGTTAACTAGGATCAGATAATGTATTTTTACAGCAAACAGTTCTTTTCAATACCAATAATTTTTAGCAGAGTGATTTAAAACATTTTAGTTGCCTCATTTACCAGAGTCACTCAAAAGACTTACCTTTATTTGCAAACATTACTGTGTGAAATAATACTACAGTGAAGTCAGCAACATCAAGCTGAACTGCAGGGTGCTGAAATTCCCACATCTTCTTCTTTGGCATCTATGGAGGCAGGATGTTGTGTTGTGTTTATTGCTGAGAGAAGTGGAGTTAGAATGTATAAGCAATTTGCTTATAGGTGTTTCTGTAACAAAACAAAACAACAAACAAACAAAAAACAGCAAATTCAAAAGGCAAGAGCAACTAAGGGTTAATGGAGCAAGTGTAGCTTATTTATAAATACACACAAGTGACACGTAAACTTTTTTTTTTAAATCTAAAACTGAATGAAAAGTATTTATTGAATTATGCTGTTTGCCTTGGAGTTATTCTGTTTACACTTAATTAGGTGTGTCTTTGTAGTGATATGAAGTTATGAAGTAACACTTTGTGTGCAGAGTAGACAGGTGTACAGTAAAAACTGGGCTGACAACCTAAATGAGAAAAATGTGGATCCAAATGGGTAATTTGGGTACAATTTCCCTCAGAATGACTTCAGTCCATTAATCATAGAATCATTAAGGTTGGAAAAGACCTCCACGATCATCTGGTCCAACTGTCCCCCTACCACCAATATTTCCAGGACATGAATAATTTTTCTTCAAGGTAACACATCAAGCTTTTCCTCAGGCTTCAGTAGTATCTTACTTTCCATCATTGCAATACCATCTATTGGTAGGACCAAAAATGACTGAGTGAGTGTCATCTTTATTTGTCATCATTTTAATAATTGTCATTTAAATAATTAAAAGACAAAAATAAAAATAAATAAGAATTAAAAAAAAAAGGACAGGCAGAACTCTGTATTTAAATAGAAATGTCTGCAGGAAAAGCAGGGTAGGGACTGTCTCACACCACATATGTGCAACATGGGAGATCTGAACATGAACAAGTTGGGTCACAAAGAACTACCATCGTGTAGTCAACAAAAAATAATAGCTTTCTTGGAAGTACTTTACCATGGCCTCCCAAAATATTTTTAGCAGTAATCTCTCTGTGGATAAAGAGCTAGTCACTAGTCTTACCCATATTTAGTACTAGGTGCGTTTACATGTGCTAAGTAGCATCCTAGTGCAAGTCTTTGCAATAATGAATTTCTGATACCTGGAAGCCAGTGTTTCTGTCAATGATAAGTCACAGAAGTCCAAATGGCTCTTTTGCCACATGCATACTACACATACATATGCAAGATTGATCCACTGTCCCTAAGCCTTGGAATTCCAAGTCATACAAATCTGCAATGTAGTTTCTATAATAAATCTGCAGGCAGTGTGGAAATGGTATCATGAGAGTACCTACGGAAGCATATGTAAAATAAAGAGTGATTGCTGCGTTGGAAAGCCCTCAAGTTGGAATATAGCACAGGAGTTTTACAGGTTTCAAAAATAAAATACCTTAAATAGTGCTAAAAGATATTAACTTTATGTTGGTTTTGCATAAAAAATTATTTTTTATTAAGTGTCATGTTAAAAAAACTTTTAAATTAAGTGATAATAAAAGGTCTGCTATTGCTTAATGTCTCAAGTAGGATGTTTTTCTCAACTATTTTGGCCTGGTTTGTGAACAAAATAAAGCATTTAAATTTAGTAAGTTTCTTCTTAAAAAAAAAAAACTTTGAAGAGAAATATTTGCTTCTTTTTTTTTTTTTCCTTTTCAATGTGAATTTAATTTCATATTTTGATTCAGAATAAAGATAATGCTAGAAAAGTAATACTGACTGGGGTCTAGGATGGTGTTTGAGGAGGGTTTGTTTCTGCCACATATCCTTTGCAACTACAAATAATGTACAGTCTTTCAGTGCCTCTATTCTTCACTGTTTGGCTATGTGGTCTACTTGAATCCCAGCCTTTTAGGGACATGGTCTTTTTCCTACTGTAGCCAGTATTTATGTAACATAATGTGAATCTGGAGTTAAGGCCTTCTGGTGCTGTCATAGTAATGAATGTGAAGATATATTTCTATATCTGTACTCTGGTTCATCAGCAATTGCTTGTATTGCACTCCACACAAATGACTGATGTTCACTTCCTTTCAGGACTTCAGTTCATCTGTAGCAGCACAGATCTGATAAGGTCAAAAGGCAATGCTGTGTCATCCCAGGGACCCAGAAAACCTCCACACCAGTACTAAATGAATGTGCCTTCCAGCAATCAGGGTATCAGAGAAGGACTGGAAATTTACCCTCTTAACCCCTGATAAAAACAACTTACAGCAATTTATTTACATAAAACCTTTTATGTTTTGTTCCAACTATATGACTTTTGGCTCTATTCATTAGTTATTGGCCTCTTTGAGTTTGTAGACCTTGTAAGAACGTCTGGTCTCCACTAATGGCAACCCAAGGTATTTTCCACTTCAGGAACAGGAGCAATGTAGGAAAGTCCTTTCCTCCTCCATCAACAGACTTTCATTAGGTAGATCATGAATTTTTAGTATCTAAATTAACTTTAACTACAAGAGTTTAGTATTACCAAAAACACTTAAAGAAATCAGATACAGTGTGTGTTTTAAACTTGATGCTGAAAGTAAGGTGGAACTCTTACTTACTTACCTCAGGGTCAGTTTCACAGTCTCTTGCTTTGTAGTTTTCAATGATTTGTTTAAAAAGCTTATGTTATGCATTATAGAGTTGTAACTGAATCTGATTATACTTGTCCTAGAGGGAAAACTCCCAGAACATGATCAATCTATTCAGGGATTTAAAGTGTGATTTGTATAATTTACAAGCTGTGTTTAATACAAACTATCATCACACTTACCTTTTTTTCAAACATCTTGAAAGTTCAAAGAGTTGTACAAACACCGATAATTAACGCTGGGATTTTCGAAGAGATCTACAAGTGAGCCACCCATCTACTACTGAATTGGCTAGCTAACTCCTGAAGGCCCCTTTGAAAAAATCCTTGATTATTTCAGTCACATCTCTGCTCCAGAAGAGAGAGTACTTCCTTATTTATCCTATCTGCAAGCCCTGGTATGAAAGATTCCACCTGATTAACCTCTTTATATTATAAATTAGATTTTCAAAAGACAACTTCATCCCAAACTATAAGGATAAGTAAGCACAAGTAACGCTTTTTAACAGCATCTTCAAAACATAAGATACTTCAGGGTCCACTGATGGAAAGTTTCAAACTGATGGATGTTTCAAACAAGAACAGATTCTTAAAACTGCATACATCTATGATCTATATGTACATCTATGTATAGACCTGATCATCAGAGTTGATGATCACATCGGTTCTTTTTAATTTTATGACTTCTGAATTTCTTAGTCTATGATGAGCATTTTTCTTGCATTTATGATTTTCATTTTGTCCTCCTTTTTCCCCCCTCTGGCAATTATACAGTCAACAATATGTTTGAAAAAAAAATTTTGTAGGTGATGTATTCTATCTTCAGAACTGATTTTGATTTGATCCCAGATAAAACACAGAAACCAAAATGGCATTCCCCAAAAGAGAACTTTTATTTTATGAACCTTTTAATTATTATGTGAAGCAAACACTTAAATGGAACATGGGTTTTTCACAGAGTGTTGCATTTCACTTTCATTTTAATTAGTTCAATTTTGAGGTCTGATGGAGAATTTACAGGTCAGAACATCCAGTCCAATACTAAAGGTACCGTGTATCACTGATATACACAGCACAGCAGCATCAGGACATGACCATCCAAAGAAAAAAGTCTTAAAAGAAAACCAGAACAAACATGTTTTCAGAAACACTATTCAAATTTTTAACTTCTTGCCTTTTATATGAAACTGTGAGATTTCTGTAGGGTTTAGGAGCACATATCCTCAATGATTTTAACTTGGCTTTAATTGAAAAAGTTATTGGATGATCTTGAGAAATGCAAAGTGATATTTTAAAGGCAAGATCTTTAAGCAAGAAGGGTGAGTACAACAATGGTACTGTAAGACTAACAGGTGGATATTCTGCTACAGGTTACACCTATGTCAGAGCACTTGAAAGTGGGCCATTGGTAATCAAAAGTTGTAAGTAGACAGTAAGTGTAAACAGTTTCCTGAACTTAATGGTCTTAGTTGAAACAGTACAAGACTTTTCATTATCTCTTAAAGATTTTCTGTTTCTGCTTCAGAGCACTGCTCTACCCAGAGAAATATCACAAAATATACAGGTGCCATTGAAGGCTTTTCATCTCATATGAAAGAAATCTAAATTTAAAACTAACTTCCACATGCACACTGACCATCCTATTCACAGGTTGGGCCACCCCCCCACACTCAGCATCTAATAGGGCTCTTATGATGTAGCTCTGATCACTTTGAGAGAATTAAACAGCTGTTTCTGTTTACAATGAAATGTTAATGGAGAAAAGAAGAGGAGGAGGAAGAATGGACGAGGAAGAGTTTTGCAGTGTTTCCTAAACTTTTCTCCAGCTTCAGCCAAATGAATCCAAAAGTGCACTCTACAGTGGATTTTTACACTTCATTCTCACCTTTTCACCCTTTCTGGCCCAGAGGTCTAAGAGGACTTATTTGGTTGGTTTCTATACTCTGCTCAAAACCCCAAGCCCCATTCATCTGTAACTGAGGAGGGCAGTGATTCCTGTGGATGGTCATTACTCAGCTTCTAAACCACATTTTTCCCAGGCTCATGTTTGCACATTCAGTGTCAATGGTAGGACTGCTATACTATTTTTCTGAATAACAGCAAAAGTTCCTTTATTGATCCTCCACCTTCTGGTTAACAGTAGAAAAGACCTTGTTCCTAATGCAATGATTTTTTTTATTTTTTTTTTTTATCAGTAACTTTCCATCATCAGCTGTTCCAAACCTGGAACCATCAGGTTTGGATATACTATATTCAGCTAAAATTGGGTTTATAGTGTATAGAAAAACAAACAAACAAACAAAACAATAAGAGAGACCTGGAATCTTGGTGGTAGAGACCTGTTATGCCTGAATTTTCAGCTTTGATGTTCACTGAAAGATTTTGGGTAACATAACCCATACACAATCCTGTATTAAATTGTCTTGATCGGGCTCACAACAGAAATTAACTGAAATATTGTAGGTCTGACTCTGCTCTCACATTATATGTTCCAAGAAATAGAAATTGGTTCAAACTGAATTTGTGACTTCTGCTGTAAAATAATAAACTCTCCTTACATTACTGACCTATTATACATACATTTTCCACTCTGAAGGAACAATCTTTGCTAAAGAGAAACATAAATAAGTTCTTACTTTGGCAGTTTTATTCCAAATTATGTTGCAAGACAGCAGATGAGCAATTTTATTCATTGACAAATGGGTTTGATCGGACCAGTGCAATGGTTCATTAACCTCATGATAAGTTTGGGCTATCTCAGAAGTGTTCTTGCTGTGAATTTAGATTTGATGATGGCTCACACATCAAGGAAACAAATTGCCTTGTCTTTTAAAGGAAAAAAAGAGGAGGGTTTAAAGAAGTTAATTGATGTCTTTTAAATCCCATAACTAATAAAGCATTTTTTCTTCTATATATTGCTTTCTAATTCATATGAGATGAATTAGACAGACAGAATGCCAAAAGCACAGATTACTTTAGTTCTGTTGTTACCAATTAGAGGGAGTCAAAGAACTCTGATTACAATTATCAGATTTTAATGAGCAATTGTCTGTCAAGATTTTTTCACAACTTTAAAGGTGCATGCAAGATTTGTACGCAGTATAGAGGTAGCCCTGTATAGTGAGTTTGTATTCAGATAAACAATACCTGATTTTTAGCTATTAGTTTTCATTGGGTCTTTTGAATAAATTTTTTTTTTTTTGATCTCTTGGAAGACATATTGCTTCTCTCATTTAATCTAACAAAATATGGACTAAAAAAGATTAACATCACAATAAATCAGGAAAAGCAAAAGTTACAAATCTTGAAAATAAATAAAAAAATAAAAATATAATAATAAAATGTAAATATATAAAATATAGTAATAATATCATAATTATTATATAATATAAAATATTATAAAAATATAAAATATAAAATAAATATAATAATAAAAATATAAATAAATAAATGAAGCTGGGCTCTTCTGCACAGACCACAGATGATTCCTAAGTCTATCTGCTACTTTTTTCTCCAGTCTGCTTCATTTTTAGAAGCAACGCAATAGAGCTGTTGGGTTTTAAAACTTTACAATAGACATCCTATCTATTCTACTTCTTTTTACGTATGTTTAAAAATACAATGGGAAATGAGGAAATGTTAGCTTTAATATTTCTAGATTAACCTACAAATAAATGCCCTATTCACCGACAGATAATTCAAGATGGATCTTTTCTATTATTCTAACCTTGTGCTACCTACTTCATCACATACTATTTTTTGAAAGTACCTCCCCTTGAAACACTCCAAATGATGGATGCTAATCGGGAAATTGACTATGGCTGTGCACTGAACAGACTAAAGTCTGTAAGACCCAAGCTTTAGTTGATTAAGAAATTGAAAAAAATATCCAGTGAATGATGCACAGAGGAAAAAGTACTGGCCTTGTGCTTCAGGACTGTAAATGACACATGGCCTTTGCCTTTGCAGCCCTTTGTGACAGTGAAAGTCACATATCATGGAGGAGGAAAGGGGAAGTGTTAGTATTTTCACAGCTTATTACGTAAAATTAATGTAAATACCCAGAATCTCCATTTGGTAGCATACTACTTCTGCCTGGTTCCTGTATAAAAAATAAAAAAATAAAAAAAAATAAAAAAATAAAAAAAATTGGGCTTCTGAGATTGCCAAGTGAATTAGGGAGCTAATCCCTGTTTAGCTTGAGTGATTTAAATCTTTCTTTCATGCACATAACTCACTTAGACATTTAAGAAAATGAGACAGATGCTCCCTGTGTATGCGAGAGTTTCTGTATTTTTCTATTTGTCTCCTTCTCCCTCACCCCACTCCAGTAGCTTTTTAATTGATATGGCCAATTGATATTCCAGCCAAATATGACAGATGGGATAGCAGTCTCAAAGTTATTAGGGTCTGACATTAGGTCTTATGAAAATCACTCTAAGGAAAGAAAAGAACACCAACTAATGATTCCACTTAGGGAAAGAAAGAAAGATGAGCTCTCATTAGACACTAGAGAATCCACATAGAAAAGTGAAAAATGTTTCATGAAAGCCCTAAGCACAAACATGTCTTTAAGCAAAGTTTACTAGATAGTAGAATACCCATCCATGCACCACACATCCTTTGTAATGCAGGTTTCAAAAACAGACACTAACTTCGTGTATTCTACTGGGTTTTGGTGAGCTTTTTTTTTTTTTTTATTATGGAAGCTTTTTTTTTTTCAAAAGTGAAACATGAAAATGTAAACTAATAAGATCAGATCATGTAGATTTTTTTTTCCTGATTGCATTATAAGACTAAGGAAATAAGAATAAGGAAAAAAAAAATTCTTCCCTTGAAAGTAACTCTCCACTGTCTCCCTAAACAACATTCTATTAAGTATTAATATTTATGGTTTAATAATACTTAACAAAGCTGAAAGGCTTACCTGTTTTTTACCAATAACCACTATTTTATTCCTTGCCTAACGTGTTCTTTAGAAATATATAATGGCTCACTCCTTTTACCTTCTTTGATGATAAACTAGATAAAGCCTCACATGAATCCTGCTTTTATAGCCTATTCTTGTCTTCTGTTAAAGGGTCTTATTCTGCACTGCCATTTTTACTGAGGAGGACGCTATACCATTAAATATCTCCACTGAAATAGATATTGCTACTTCAGAAATAAGGTACTATGCTGTTCAACAGCGACACTGGTTCCAAAATTTCACCTTGCTATCAGGGTGGGCATTGAAAACAAAAAAGTTATAGATAATAAATACACACAAATGTCAAATCCTGTCATTCGGTTGAAACTTTACAAGAACGTGGCAGGAAATTTAATTGTAAGCACTACCAGTGCTGGTAATCCTTGAGAGAGTTGTTCTGAAGTGTCCTTGGACAAGGTATGTTCCACTTTGTCCCAAGCATTTTGTCCTGCTTTTCATCAACATGTCTGTTTTAAACAGCTCATAACTCAAATTTGCTTGGACACTGCCATAGTTTTGGCTGGGATTAAATTCATTTTTTTCATAATTTCAACTTCTCATACAGCCCTGCCCCAAACGGACTATTGTGGTTTAACCTGGCAGGCAGCTCAGCACCACCCAGCTGCTCGCTCCCTCTCCCCAGGTGGGATGGCATTAAGAGTAGGAAAGGTGAAACTGCGAGAACTCATGGGTTGAGACAAAGACAGATTACTAAGTAAAGCAAAAGCTGTATGTGCAAGCAAAGCAAGACAAGGAATTCATTCACTACTTCCCTTCAGCAGGCAGGCGTCAGCCACTTCCAGGAAAGCAGGGCTCATCATGTGTAACGGTTCCTTGGGAAGACAAACGCCATCACTCCCAATGTTTCTCCCTTCCTCTTCCCAGCTTTTATTACTAGGCATGACACCACATGGTACGGGACATGCCTTTGGTCAGCCTGGGCCAGCTGTCCTGGCTGTGTCCCCTCCAAACTCTTGGTGCACCCCCAGCTCTCTCACTGGCAGGGCAGCATGAGAAGCAGGAGAGTCCTTGGCTCTGTGTAAGCACTGCTCTGCATCATCTGAAACATTTGTGTGTTATCACCACTATTTCCATCAAAAATCCAAAACACAGCCTCTTGTGTGAGCCTCTATGAAGAAAATTAACTCCTTCACAGACAAAACCATGACAGACATACCAGACTCAGCATCCCCTAGAGAATTCATTTAGGTTGTGCTTGAATTTCTGCTTGCAAGATTGCTATTGCAAGTTGAAGATAACCCCCTTTGGTCAAGGAGTAGTTTCAGCCCATCCATAATAGACAGAATGCATTTAGCTGATAAGTCTACCTGAGGACTTCTACAGTAACCAATATGAGAAAGAACATATTACTGCTTTGAAAATCCATTGCAAATAAATGTCTATGTTTTGTTCTCAACTGTATACTAACAGAAATACAACTATTTGTTTTTTACAGTGTGTGGTGGTGTTGTGGTTTAACCCGGCTGGCAGCTAAACACCACACAGCCATTCGCTCACCCTCCCCCCTCCCTCTCTGGGATGGGGGGAGAGAAACGGGAAAGTGAAGCCTGTGAGTTGAGATAAAGACAGTTTATTAAGACAGGAAAATAATAATAACAATAATAATAATAATAGTGATAATGGTAATAGTATTAACAATAATAATGTGTAAGAAAACAAGTGATGCACAATGCAATTGCTCACCACCCGCTGACCGATGCCCAGCCTATTCCCGAGCAGCCGGCCCCCCCACCCCGGCCAGCCACCCCTATATATTGTTTAGCATGACGTCAGATGGTATGGAATACCCCTTTGGCCAGTTTGGGTCAGCTGTCCTGGGTCTGTCCCCTCCCAGCTCCTGCTGCACCCCCAGCCTGCTCGCTGGCAGGACAGAGCAAGAAGCCGAAAAGTCCTTGGCCTGGTGTAAACACTGCTCTGCAACAATTAAAACATCAGCATGTTATCAGCGCTCTTCTCATCCTAATCCAAAACATAGCACCCTACCAGCTACTATGAGCTACTTAACTCTGTCCTAACTGGAACCAGGACAGGTGGTTTGCTGGGCCTTGAGCGTGAATGCACAGGGTTTAAATTCGACACATTTCGTCATATCACTGATAGGGTCTTGGTCCCTATTCTTAATTAACAGAGCTACTGTTAAAAATAATGTGCAGCTATTGGTGCTCAGCAGTTTTTATCATTCCTTAGAAGAAACAGCATATTTGACTAGCAGTAATTTCTGATTGATGACCTTTACAGTATCACAGATTTTTAGGCTTTGTTGATGTTGTTTTGTTTTGTTTTTCTGTAGACACGTATCATTTCTTTGTCACCTCTTTGGACGGCACTTGTCTGCCCTATTTTAGTTGTGCAAGGATGAGGTGGCTGTCACAACTATTTGACCATTTACTTTAGGATTAGATGAATCGTTCTGTGAAGATGCCAACATTTCCACTATCTACATGACACCTAGATCGTGTGTTTCCATTCTAGAAGGCTGAAATAAAATAATGAGTACTGCTTTCCATAGAATTACCCACGTATGCATTAGCACATATGGATGCATGCATGAATATCTGCTTTGAATAGTTTTACATTTTTCAAGTTTTGGAATTTTAAAAGATAAATAAAAATGGTAGAATTATTTTCTTGTTTGTCTCTGCCCAAAGTACTGACCTGGTAATGCAGGATTTTCCAAAACCCATAGCTTTAGAAGTAAATGGCTTACGTTTATTCTTTAAGACGGGAAAAATCCAGTTCTAAACTTATAAATTCTTGCTAAACTTTGTAACTGAAGAAAAAATATTGTGTTTTCTTATCATCAGCTAAGACTAATATCTCCAAGATGTCTCCTGGGACTCCTGGCACATACTCAAATGCTCTGAAGTCTCAAACTGACACTATCTTCTATGATGAAGAAAGGCACTCTGGTATTGTTCTCACTTTGCAGATGTAGTAGTGAGGCTCAAAGGCATCATTCAGAACATAAACCTTAGCAAAAGCTACTTAACTTCATAGTTTCTGAAGAGGGAAAAGGTCCTCTAGACGATGACTCAGCAGCTTCCCTTCCTCAGGCAAAAGGAAATACCAGGAATATCCCTCCTGTGAGAATGCTGTCCTGTTCCTGTAAGAATTTATTTATCTGAATGCCACTTTTCTAGGGTGCACATGAAGCACTTTGATGAATTGGACCTAAACAATTAGTTTATGATTATTCCAATAATCCGTGCTTAAAAACATGTATTCATATTATTGTCACTGGCTGTATAGTTGGCTATATTTATTTTCAAGCAGAGAATTAGAAGTATCATTTTTTCCTGTTGGTTAAAAGTGTTCTATACATTTGTTTATTTTGGGCAATATTCTTGGGACAGATTTTTACAAATGAAAGGTCAACTTTATGAATTTGCAACTCTTTAAATATATAAAAAATAAGTGTGGTACTTTAAAGAAATATTATGTCTAACTATAAAACTCCAAGGTAATAATCTTTAAAAAAAAAAAAAACCTTCAGAAGTAGTTCAAACTTTCTGATTAAATTTTATTTATTTATTTATTTTTCACAGAGTTGATTTGATTAATATAATGAGGAAGCATTCTTGAATGGGGTTATGTCTAGTGGCATACTCCAAGGGTTTAGGCTAGATTGATATAATTTATTATTATTATTATTATTATTTTTCTGACACAAAGGTTACTGAATTAGTAAATGAAGAAAAGTCACATTATAGCTGAGAAAGCGTCTGTGTGATGTAGTTAAATGGCTGCAACCAAACAGGACATATTTTAATAAAGACAAAAGAAAAATAATTGACATGGGAAATTGGAATGAAGGTAAGAGGTAAAGAACTGGGTCTGTGAATTACACTAGGAAACACTGGCACAACAGATTTGTTAATATCTCCACTGGCAGCTTGGCTTCGGTTACGAAAATAATAACTTTTCACTCACCAAAGTTACAGGTAGCACACGCTGGTGCCTGCCTGAACCCACCTGTGTAGGCAGTTCCCCATCTTCTGCTACCTAGCTGCAGCCTCAGAACAGCTTCCCAGACCCTGCTAAAGGAATGGAAGAGGAGTTGAGCATCTTCCTTCTGAGGCACAGAAAGGGCAAACACCCTGATCACTGACTCCAGTAATATGATCCTGAGGGGATGAGAGCAAAAGCAGATATGCAAAATTAATAAGGTCTTCAGGCTCTGGTCTCTTCTTTATCTGTAAGAGACACATAAAGAAGATAACCTTCTTTCTATTCTGCTTTGATGAGCATATTAATAACCTCAGATTACCCAAGCTGAGGTGGATGTCGCACAACCGATAGGTAGACATTTCACACGATTTAAAGTCAGACATATGTATGCCTCCACATACACCTCCGACAGATTATAGCTTAAGCCTTTCGAGCAAGCTTACTTTGCTAATATTTAAGACAGGTACAGTGATGAATAGCCTCATGAATACAGAGAAATCTGTGGTAGCTATGAAGCTGCTGTCGGTAGAGATAGATTGAGTAATAACTCTGTTCTGGGAAATGCAAAAAGGAAAGGGTATGGTGATTTATTAAGTCCAATGAACATATACTGTTTAACAAGTATAGCAAATGGAAGTGAATAATACATGAAAACTGCCAGGCCTTAAATTTAGTGAATAGAAAACTGCAGATTAAATCCATAGTAGTGGAATAGTAAGTGAAGAAGGTGAAGAGTGACAGGTTATAATGGGCAGTGGGGCCAGGAAAGAACCTGATTATGATTGTCTAGATGTCATAGAGCCTTAGGCACAAGGAAAACTCGATTGACACTTGAAAACCATGTAAAACTTTTTGGTGTAGCTAAGGGGCCTGTTATGTGTTACACTCATAGCATGTGGTGCTTAACTTATGGCTTTCTTCCACACTGGAAATGAGTCATAAGTGCTGCTTCAAGCTGTTTTGATTTTGATGACAACTCCAAAAATATAAAGCAACCAGGAGCTCCCTACAGCAAGCTGTTTCCTGTCCAAATAACATGCCAACCTATCTAACCTCCAGGTTTTCTGGCCTGACAGATTTTTGAGGGTTTTCTCAGGCCCTAACACCAAAATCTCACTTTTGAGTCTAACTTCGAATATCTCAGCACATCTAGACCTCAAGCTGTGCATAGGATGTTGAGAAGAGCAAAATAAATGAGTGGTGATCTCTGAAACTCTCTGGAAGAATCTGAGCTCCTGAGATCCAATATCACTGATAAGTTTAATTTACACTTCTTTTTTCTAACACATATTGCTGACCAGACAAGAAAGGAATAGCCTGGATGGAAATGTTTGACTCTTCAAGACTCAGAGATGCATGTACATCACACTGAGAATTCCTGCAGGATTTCCTCTGCTGTTCAAGTCTGGATTCCCAGCTGAATATGACTTTAACCAGTCGTTAAACACAGTTCATTCACGGATTCTTTGTGTCTAAAGCCAGTGGGGACCACTGGATGATTTGGTCTTACATCTTTATACTACATCATGAAACTTCACCAGCTTACTTTTGTACTGAGCCTAATAAGTTGAATTTATTTACATTGTACCATGCAAAAATGTAACTGGAATATCTGAACACATAGATATTGAGGTGTAGTAATACATTCCACTGGTTAAATGTTGTCTCTGTGTTCTGAATTGCCTGTGCTAATGCTACTCATCATTTTCTCTGATGATATTGAAATATCATCGTACAGTCACCTACCATTCCTGCAGCTCATGACCTAAACAAAAAGCCTCCTTTTCTAAAGCTTCCTCTGAGATTCTGCAGTGATTTAGTAACTTAATTTTTCAGTGCCAGCATGCAGAACACAGCACAGTATTCCCAAATGTGATGATGACTCCCCATTGAAAATACTTAGTAAAACCTATTACGCTTCCACTCTTTATTTTGCTTTATGTATATCACTCAAATTCACCTGTATTTTCACCAAAGAATGAATTCAAACCATTTTGACACAGATTTCTTCACAGATCCATCTTGAGTATAGCTGACTATAGTTCAGTCAATTCTAGCCATTATTATACTTCCTGTTATTTTGTTTAGGATTGAGAGGTTAGTTACTTAAGTCACCGGTATTTTTCAAATCATCTGGAATTTTTACATTATTCTAATAATATTTTCAAACTTACAACAATAGAAAAGAGATCTCAGCAGACTTACAAGGCTTTCAAAGACTTGGATATGAGCCTGCAGATTTAAAAATATTTACTCCCCAGTGGATGTTGCGTAACATCTTCCTTGGTCATTAACGGAATGAGAAGTATTTCATTGTCATCTCCATGTGATACAACAACTTGTTTCATTCCAAAGTTAATATTTGATATATGTAAGACGTACTAGTACTTTCTATACAGTGTTATTAACAGTTTTTCAACATTCATCTAGTAATTAGCCCAAATCAGTTATATACTTTTTTTTGGTAACATATTACAGCTAGCAAACAAATAAACAAAATGAAAAAGCCCTATCCTGTTTGACATGTGTTAAACATTTTCTTTTTCAGAAAAGTGATATTCTTATTGTTTTCCATGTTTGAAAACATAAAATAGTAAAAGGATTTTTTTTTTAACTGGAATGTGCTACATATTGTGCCATGCATTATTTCAAGTGGGATTCATTTGACCTCACTGTATTTGTCCAAAATTGAGTGATTCAAACCAAAGGTAGTTATTCAATGCTCTTTTATTACTTAAATGGAGAGAAATAGACAACTCTGTTGGATGTGATGAATCCGAGCTATGAGAAGAGCTTTTATCTTTCTTATACAATTATTCACCAAACATAACTTGGGATTTTCGGGTTTGGAACAATAATTAAATAAAAAATATATCTTCCTAACACCCTCCCCAAGTCAAGCTCTACTGGTGTTTTATGTGTATATAAATATATTCCTCCCTCAGCACTTTACAGACATTTAAAGCATGATCCTGGAAGATTCATTGAGCTCCCAGGACTGGTATTCCTCAGTGGAACTCAAGATATGAAGGTGGGATCACAAGAAATTTCTGCAGAAAAAAAACATTTTAGATTTGAAATTTTTATCAGAAAAGAATCACACTTTTTGCTGATGGCAACAAAAGAACTGAAAACAGAAACTGTTTGTAAGCAGAGATCCCTTCTCTTATCTAGGAAAAAAATAGTATATGCTGAAGCCACAGAGGACGCTTCAATCTTTTTACTGAAGTTTGAAGGAGTTCATGAAAGTCTTCAGAAGGAGGTTGTCTGGACTTCTGCTTATTTTAGCTAGAAGACCCCTCTGAAAACTTTCCCATATTCTCCTTTCTCAGTCTTCCTTTTTTCGTTTTTCACATCCTTCAATAGAAAAGCAATAAGAAGTTCTTTACAAATCTCAGTCTACACAGGCACTGGACTGGCTGAATGGTTTCTAATCCTGTAATTTTGTACACGCAGAGTGCCTCATGCAGTGGAGCTTTTACTGCTTTGTAAGTGGTTCCATTTTAACTCTCTTACTCCTCCAGTTTAAGGTTACACTGTACTTGAAAACACCATCTTAATTATACTTCAATAGCAACTTCATAGTTTTTTTGCTCCTCTTTCAAGAGTTTGAAATGAGTGCATAACTACTGCTTGAGGTTATCTCTATTAGCCTAGTACAGAACTGCTCGTCTTCATTTCAGGTGTAGAGTTTTGAAGGAGACGGCAGCTTTCAGCAGGTATTAGTCACACTGAGTCCACTGAGTACAAGAAGGGCTTATGTGAGACTTAAGTGGTGCCAGAGGACTTGGGCCAGGTCACTGCTTCCAAATGAGTTGTGCTCACATGAGTGATCCCATTGACTACTGAACTGAAAGATGCCCAACTTGAGGATAGCCAAGTGAAATCCTGAAAGGTGATAGAGCTGTCTGTGATACTTGTTAGCATCAAATGTACATTTTAACGCAGAATTTCTCTCTGTGAATAACTGCTCCACCTCCCACAATTTGAGGATGATGATTTCAGATGGATTGGATAGCACTTACTGCTTCTACATGGTTTCATGGAACAGGATAGAAGCAAAGTTCAACACCCAAGGTCAAGCTGCCCCACCTGAAATATAAAATTGCCAAAGGCTCATAAGGGCAAGAATCTTTTTAACGTTCAAATTATTAATAAGCTAACAGTTTAGCAGTGAATGCAAGCATATACCCACCAAATTATTCTCAGGGGATAAAGAGAGAGACTACTGTTGTTTTTAACCAAGGCCAAATTTCATAATCCACAGTCAAATGTTCCTTTAAAGTAGTGATTACAAGCTCCTGAAACTTAGTTCATTATTCCTGAGTTCATGGCCTCTGAAAGAAAATATCATCCACACCTAGTTCAGATTCCTCATGGAGGTCACCTTTATTGTTGCATTTATCATTATATGTGTTTGTATCTTTTTATGGTAGCACTTCAAGGCTACAACAGAGGTTATTGCACTTGGCTTTCTGTGAGCCCAAAAGATCTCATGATCTAAATAGGAAAATTATATATCCATCTTCAGTGACTATTTTGACCTTTCGCAGATTGCCAGCCTCCCAGACACCTTTATGGCAATGACTCTCCTGCTGGGCTAATTACCTCTAATTGTGCTGTTCCAGTTATTTTGCTAGGCTCACTTTTTGTCATAGAATGTCCTAATATGGACATCAGTGAGGTAAGAAATCTTGTTCCTAGACTGCTGTCAGTTGCTTGCTAAGACAAGGAACTTTGGTAAAAGTTCTGTAGATAACCTTGGTAATAGTTCTGGAAGGGCAGGTTAGCTAGCACAGTTTGGATACCTTAAAAGAGACCTAAATCTATTTAAAAGCAAAAGGAATTGACTGGACCATCACATATCAATAGAGTTTTCCAAGCATGTAGTACAGTTTACAAAACAGGTCTACCTCATTTTACTAGTAAAAAATGTGAAGAGCTTCTTTACAAAGAGAGCAATATTTCTTATGATTTGTTCTTTCACAACAGATAAGAAAAGAATTAGAACAGTCTCATCCAGGCTACATGAGGACCAATGTTATTTGACAAATGTGGTCTGGTTAAGATTACAAACAGCAATGGAGAAAGTTGACCACCTGTGTTATTCAAGGCATTCAGGTTATTCAGGATAAAAACAAACTACAGAATAACAAGGGATAAATGAAGATTGAAAATGTAATTTATTGTCAAAAAAAAAAAAAGGAAAGAAATGCACTTGAGAAATATCAGCCTTAACTTTACATATACAATGATGAACTGATCTGTATCTGCCAGAAATTAGATCATGAGGTTATAATCAATGATTTGTTTAAAACAAACAAACAAACAAACAAACAAACAAACAAAAATGCTCAGTGTTTAGGAGTGATTAAAAAAAAAAAGTGTATTTTGGCAATAATTCAGAAAAGAATAGAAGTCAATGAGGAAAATGTTTTAGAAATAGAATAGACGTCGGGAAGGGGAAGGGGAAGGGGAAGGGGAAGGGGAAGGGGAAGGGGAAGGGGAAGGGGAAGGGGAAGGGGAAGGGGAAGGGGAAGGGGAAGGGGAAGGGGAAGGGGAAGGGGAAGGGGAAGGGGAAGGGGAAGGGGAAGGGGAAGGGGAAGGGGAAGGGGAAGGGGAAGGGGAAGGGGAAGGGGAAGGGGAAGGGGAAGGGGAAGGGAAGGGGAAGGGAAGGGAAGGGAAGGGAAGGGAAGGGAAGGGAAGGGAAGGGAAGGGAAGGGAAGGGAAGGGAAGGGAAGGGAAGGGAAGGGAAGGGAAGGGAAGGGAAGGGAAGGGAAGGGAAGGGAAGGGAAGGGAAGGGAAGGGAAGGGAAGGGAAGGGAAGGGAAGGGAAGGGAAGGGAAGGGAAGGGAAGGGAAGGGAAGGGAAGGGAAGGGAAGGGAAGGGAAGGGAAGGGAAGGGAAGGGAAGGGAAGGGAAGGGAAGGGAAGGGAAGGGAAGGGAAGGGAAGGGAAGGGAAGGGAAGGGAAGGGAAGGGAAGGGAAGGGAAGGGAAGGGAAGGGAAGGGAAGGGAAGGGAAGGGAAGGGAAGGGAAGGGAAGGGAAGGGAAGGGAAGGGAAGGGAAGGGAAGGGAAGGGAAGGGAAGGGAAGGGAAGGGAAGGGAAGGGAAGGGAAGGGAAGGGAAGGGAAGGGAAGGGAAGGGAAGGGAAGGGAAGGGAAGGGAAGGGAAGGGAAGGGAAGGGAAGAAAAAAGGCAATATTTTCTTTATCTGTCTGTCCATCTCCTTCCATGCTGTATTTCACTCTCTTACAAGGTTCATTTCCTTCAGGAGATGGGTGATTATCTGGGCTCAGTTGTGTCTTAAATTGGATGATTCCAGTGCCAGTTTTCTCCCTTGTTCTTGATCACCAGACAGAAGTAACTACTCTTTCTGCAGAAATAACTACTCCTCCTGTTTCAATGTACCTAAGGAGTAAGCACACATCCATCCTGGATTTTCACTGGTAATGTTTGTATCTCTGGTGTTAGCCTGTCCAGGGCTGTACAGGACTTCTCTAATCCGTTCCTAGCTTAGGCTGAACGAGGAAGCACGTCTTCTGGCTACCCAACTGAAACTAGAGAACTATCCAGGACTGTGAACTGTGCCTGTCCTAATGAGATCTACTGCATTTTTGCCAGTTTTGCTATTTGCCACCTTCACAGTTTCCAGCAGACCCAATACTAGGCACAAGAGGTATAAGCAAGCTCAGCAGTTCTGATGTCTGACACACCAGCATTTGACCTGAGACCTTCAGAGCTAAAAGTCTGAACAACTGTCTTACACTAATGAATCATACTCACTACAGACAAGCACAGAGGAAAACTGTAGCGCTCACTCCTCAAAGAGGTTATGTGAAGTTCTCATCTATCCTGACACCTCTGCTGAAAGGAAGCCAACATACTTTTCAAAAGAAAGAAAATATTAAAACCCTCTTTCTCAAACTCCTTCTCCACGTGGCATCAGTGCAACCCACATGTGATCTCTCTTGTACAGCCTCAGTAAGTCCTGGCTTGCTTCAAGGAACATAAATAAAGAAACTAACGAGACAAAGCACAGGTGAAGTAGCCCACTAATTTTAATAGGTTGACTACTACTTGTGTACAGCTTTACTTCAAAAGCATCAGGTGCTTTTGGTGAGGAGAACTGCAGTCCCCAGGAATGAACACCCATGTATAAATATTAAAACATATGATAAACATTCCCAGAATTTTATCATACTGTGCAACCCCAATCACAGAAAGAATTAATTTTTACACAGTACTAATAAAAAATTTTATAATTGTGTGAAAATACAAATTCTTATATCAAATTCTCTTTTGGTGAAATTCTTAAAAGCACTACAGTCAACAGCAAAATACCTTTTTTCCATTTATTCCCCTCATGCTTGGACAAATACATAAACCTGGTCCTTTATAACAACACTTGTTTTACGGATTTGAAGAAAATGCATTGCCTACTTTTTCACCACTTGGAGAGCAGATGACAGCTTCCTACATTTTCTCATGTCACATAAGCAGCATGTATCAGTGTCAGGCAGAAGGTGTTCCTTGACTGGAAAATCTCCAGTAATCACAGGAGAAAGTCAGAGAGTTAATCAGCAAGGCAGCAATGACAGAATGTTTCTTTATTTCTCACAGCTCTTAGGTCATTGCCTTGCTCCATGCCTACCCACTGAAAAGACGTAGTCAGTCTGACCTCCTGAGGTTTGAAAGCTTACTTTTACAGCCATGATAGGTTATCCTGTTTGAATCTGTCAAATATCTCTTCATTACAGAAATATCACTAATGGCATATTATATTGAAAAATATCAGATTTATTAAAGAATTGTTTTCACCCTTGGAATACTGTGTTGCCTGTCTGCCTTAACATTTTCTTATAGAGTTTTCAAGAAGAGAACTTGCCAGAAAGTGTTTAAGGTATTAGATCTTGCTGATAAATAATCTCAAACTGTCAGAAGAGTGATAAAGACCCTGCGATAAAACTGCGTGTAATCAGCAGCCTTGTTTGCAACCTCAGGAAGTAGGAAAGGATTTACTGGGTCTGGACACGGAGCAGACCCTTTCCTTGGAGACACTTTTGTTCCCCATACCCATTCTCTTGCTGAGCACAGACCATCAGTCAGTGAGTTTATAGCCTCATCAAACTTCAACACGTGCTTCTAGGTTTTAAAAATGCCAACTGTTGCCTTCCCTCAGGAGACAATGTTTTTAGAGAGATGACAGAATTTCTGAAATGCAAAACTGGTACTGTTTTGGGCGTATTAGTCAGAAACTCAGCAGTTGAGCAGTTCATTTTACATTAAGAGTGAAGAGAAAAGTAAAAATATAGAAATACGATGCAGGTTTATATGGGGTCATGGGAAGAAAAATACTTTGCATTTAAATATCAAATGACTTCAGAAAAAAAGAAATAACACTCAGATGGCATTTTTAGGACTGCTTTTCTTCTAACATTTTCCTATTTTTCTGTGTTGTTTTCCATTAAGATCAAACTGTCATTCCTAATTGAAAATATGGAGTTGCACAGGGGTAAAATCAGGCAGGATTTTGACTTTAAGAATTGGCCCCATAAGAAGTGTCTGTTATGAATAACAGAAGAATTATCAGGTCAAACTTTGATGCTTGGCAAAACGTTTTTATTTAGGAATCATTTGTCAAAAATCTCTGGTGTCTCTAGCAATCCTTTCTAAGCTCAACTGAACAACTTTGATCATTTTAGCACACTGCCCCATATTTAGCTCCAGCGTAGCTCCGTAGATGACAACTACTTAAGCAGAGTACAGGGAAAATATCTCACAAGGCACAACTAGAGGAATGAGATCTGAGAAACTGGACCATGGTCTGAGAGTCCTGAGATGAGACATCTGCATTGTTTCCTCCTGTTTCCACTCTTTCACAGCTGTAAGTGACATATGGCATCAGCAGACGTGGAAACAAACATGAGACAATAGTTTAGGTATTACAAGCATAAGCTCATCTTTTCTTGCCTCTCCCTACCATGTCAAACCACATTCTCTCCTGCTGTATAAATCTACATCATCCCTGGTATAAACCCAGACACACGTCTTGCCCTCTTTACCTGTTCTTTGCAGCTATATCCCTATTCTGAAGATACACAAATGTGAGTGTGTACATTGAGATGCTTACATGTTACCTAGAGTATTTAAGGATGCTATAGTCAATGGACAATTAATCAATACTGTCAGTGAAGTTTACTGATCTGCACATTTGACCAAATAAAGGTTGACAGTATTTTTCCTTGAGATTATTGTTTTTGAAGGACTGCTAGGTGTATTGAGACTCCACTCACTGACATATACCAAACTCCTGATGTCATTCAGTATGAACTAAGGAGTTCAAAACATTAGCTTGGCCTTGACAAATATGACATAGAGCTTAAGGGAGAGCCATGTCCTTCTGGACGAGCAGCTGGGAAGGCACCAGGATAATCTTGGGCATTTCAAATATCGCCGTATACCCATGTGTGAGTAATCAAATCAGACCATAAATCTCCTTTTGCTACAAAAGAGCTTAAACTTACAGCTGTCGTGTAGATGCCTGCATATAGAAAATGTATACTCATAATGCAAGGGGTTGAGGGTTCTACTTGGTTGTTCTTTCAGTGAAGAAAGTTGAAGTCCCCCATGAGAACAAAGAGTACTGATTGTGAGACTTCTCCCAACTGCCTATGGAATATTTAACCTGCTCTTCATCTTGTTTGAGCAGTCTATAGCAGAGTCCCACCACGACTTCTGTCATGTTGACCTTACCCCTGGTTCTTACCCATAAACATTCAACCCTATTGTCACCATCATTAAAGTCAAGACAATCAAAACACACCCTAACACACAGGGCTACCCCACTGCTTCTCCTTCCTAGCCTATCTCTTCTGAAGAGTTTACAGACATCCACTGCAGCACTCCAGCTGGGCGAGTCAACCCATCATGTTTCTGTGATGAGTAACTGTGTCATAGCTTTCCTTCTGCACAACATCTTCCAGCTCTTTCTGTTTGTTGTCCATACTGCGCATGCACTGATGTAGGTGCACTTCAGTTGGCTAGTGATCCTGTCATCTTTTGGGGGGGAAAAGCCCTAATTTCTACATGACCATTCTCAGGCACTTTTGTGATTTCTAATAATACCCCTTGTGTCTTTGCTGTCACATGGCTCTCCAACCCCTACCTCCACTGGGATGTCAGACTGAAGGACCTTGCTAGCACACTGCCCCATAATCATTGGTGTATTGACCCATGGCTTATCTTTAGCAATCCTGGTTTCATCCCTTTTCCCTTTCAAAATTAGTTTAAAGCTCTTTCAATAAGCCCTGCTAACTCCTGTGCAAAAAATCCTTTTCCCCCTTTGAGACTGTTTTCCCCTGTCTGTTGCCAGTGGTGCTGGTGTCACGTTAAATGTCCCATGATCAAAAAATCCAAAGTCCTAACAGTGACAACTGGCTCAGAGACATATATTGATCTGCTGGCTCTTCCTGTTTTCTCTCCTCATCATTCCCTGCAAATGGAGGGATAGAGGAGGACACTACTCATGCTCCTGATCTGTTAACTAGTTGTCCCAAGGCTTTGAAGTCTCTCTTAATTGCCCTTGGACTTTTTGTTGGAACTCCATCACTGCCTACCCGGAAAATCAATAATGGATAATAATCTGAGGGCTACACTAGGATAGGAAGCTTTATCTTCAAGCCGCCTAATGCCATTTCAGATTTCCTAAGATATCCCATCTGACATCCATCTGCTCTTCCAGAAAGGTATGGTTCTCCCATGGGTCTTGCATTACACCTTCCAGGCCTGCACAGATGTTCTGGATACCTCAGGGCATTTCGAATGACGGTAAATGACTGGTTTTAGGCAACTAAATCAAATCCTAAGTGAAAGCTGTATGTGTCCCTATCTGAACCATCTGTCTAGACTTACCTTATTGTCAACATAATCACTGAAATTCAAGGTACAATCCATTTGACCAAAAGAAGGTGTTTAAATTAGAATATGATTAATAACTCCTTCCTCTTCTCCCTCACAGTTTCCTTTGGTCATTTATGCATAGTGGAAGTAGAAGTAAAAGTACAAGCCTATGGTCTTGATTAGGTACTGATATGATCAGGTGGCATTTTCATACATCTAGTCCAAATGAAAATGATCATATAAGACAAAAAAAAAAAAAAGGAAAATTGGGTCCTCTATTCCTTCCACCCAGATATAGTTAGTGATTATGTCTGAGTCTAGATAATAAGATTTACGTATGTGAATGGAAATAAAATCTGGTGAAGAATGCTCTGATGGATTTATGTTTCTGTTGTGGTCAATAGGCCATTAATCTCTGACTATAAGCACTATATCAATTTATTTAACTCTGCATATGCCAGGTAGACCTATTCAAATCCAGTAAAACCAAGCTAATCTTTAATTGTTTATGTGACACCAAAATCTGCAGAACCTCTCTTTCACATTCTTTTCTCTTTCCCTGACCAGTAGAAGAATTAAAATCACAGGTAGTGATAAATTAATCTCCAGATTCTGAGCTCTCTTTACACTTGTGCAAGCAGCCTCAACATTTCACAACAGTAATCTGACATTTTATTTTACTTTTTGTTGGAAAATGAAGAGACCTTGATAGATTGAAAACTTGACAAAAATATTGTAGGAATAATACTTGTAGCTCTAAATGTTGTAGTTAAGTACTATGTATTGTTCTTAATATCTTTTTTTTTTTTTTTTTTTTGGGGTAATGCAGAGGAAGCCAAATTGAGTGATTAATCTTTGACCTATATCTGTAGGAAGTAATTTGAACAACACCTTTTAAGAAGTCTAGCCTTCTCTGTAGCATGCACATCGCTTTCATTAACATTAAATACAGTTACATGTGCACACCAGGGTATAAGCTACTAAGTAGACATTAATTGGCTAAGAAATGATCCACTATTTATTCTCCTTGAAGCTAGTGTTTGGGAACACCATTTTGGCATGCTACATTCACAACTTTTTGAGGGCATGTTTGTTCATTTTCCTTTAACTTTTTAAATTATCAAATTTCTTCAGTGACTTCAGTGACTTGCTTCAGTGTATACAGCCATTTAGAAGAAAGAAGGTTCAGTAGTTAACCTCAAGAATTTATTCTGCTTCCATGTCTCTTTATAGACCAATTCCTATAAAAAACATCATCAATATCTTAACTCAAAACTGATCAACTAATAAGATCAGAGGAAATTATTTCTGGGTCTGCAGTCCAAACTACTTTGTGACTGTAGAAAAGGTAGTTTGAAAGAAAATATAGAGTACTTCTTTATGTCTCAGAGAGTTTATCCAAAAGACACTGTTCTTTCTTTGTAGCAGTTAACCCATCCAAAACATCAGGCTGTGAAAATAAGGCAACTAACTTAGTGGTACAAGAGCTATAACCTTACATTAAGCATGTTATCTTAATGGACCACTTACAAATAAAAATTGCTTAATTACCACATCAGATTGCCATTTAAATTGGGTTCAGGATTCCCAATAGCTTTTACAAATCATAACCTTAATCTAACCAGGTTGGCTTTTGTATTTCAAATCAACTTTTAAAGCATTAGAATTAAAAGTGCAAGTATTTGATAGAACATATTGACAGCTTTGGGGCCCGCTTTGTTTGTGTGGGGAGTGTGGAATAGTGTGTTTCAAAATCAGAGAAACCCCTTATGTATTTTTGCAGTTTCCAAATTGTGATTACAGAAAATTTCGAATTTGTGGATTTCTCTCTTTTGACTACAAGTCTTACTGGTTAGCTCAGACAAGGCAGTTAAAAATTATGTGAGATGACTTCTACCTTTTTCTATTTTTTCCTTACCATGGAGATATTCAAAATATGAGAAAGATTTTGGGGAACAGTGTAGTCAAGTTTAAAATTTAGGCAGTAAGCTCACCCTCGCATACATTTGGTATTATTTAAGCTGGATTCTTTCTATAAACATTTGTCTGAATCTGATGTCTTCTAATGTTGCAGGCATGCAAGAGAGATAAGTTATGAATTTGTCTCTTGTATGTTAGGTTCTGGTTCAACCATGCAAAGGTTAACTCTGGAATAAGGGACATTTGTCCATTTATTTCACACATCTCTCTCCTTTATTTATTTTTATTTCTCTTTGCTTAAGTTAAATTGATGCTGGCCATTACTGTCAGGCCCTGACAGTGCTGTAGGCTTAAATATAAAGAAGGCAGAGCTGATTATTTTTCCCCCTGGGAGTTACCCTTTGGCCTGCAGGCAGTTCTTTTAAAAATAGCTTCCCTCTGACTGATGCCATTATTATCACAGATACAATTCCCAACTTGACTGTCCAGATCAGAAATGAAACCTCTGTGTTCAAGAGCAGCATGCTGCATGCACTGCTTTCCTGTTGTGTTCAGACGAGTTCTGTCTATAGGCTGTGTAGCAAGATTTTTCTGGGTATTGTTTTGTTTGGTTTCTGTATATTTGATCATGCTTGTCATACAAGAGTAAAAGCTGAGGGCAAGATGCTGGTGAGCCTAGAATATACGCGTAAAAAAATGATGTTCTGCTTTCCTAGACCTGCTCAGACAGTGTTGGCAGGCTGGTGGCACTTGCATTTGTATTTCTCTAGAAGAAAAAGAAAACAAAACTGGAAAACAATCCTAGTATCTCAAATATACTATTGGGAATGTCTATCTGCTACAGACTACTATCTGCTCAAACAAATAACATAAGATCCCTGCCTCAGTTTTAGCTTTTAGTAAAATGGACATCTGCTTATTTTAAAGACAGTCTCACTGCAATCACCAGGAGGCATGATATATGCAGGCAACCTGACTTCTGTCCAGAAGTTGCCATAAGTTTACCGAGCACTTGAGAAAATGGATGGTTTCACCCCTCTCTGAATAGTGGACAGGTCAGGCTTGTTCCTGTAAACTAAAATTTCTGTTTTCAGCTCCACTCAGAGATACATTAATTCCCATTTTTAGCTGAGGTTAAGAAAGAATCACAACACTCATATGAATGGTACAGTACCTTTCCGGTATCACTGTGTGTGGTGGTTTTGCCCAGCTGGGCAACTGAACTCCACCACAACTTCTATCTCACTCCCCCTCCTCAAAAGGAAAGGGGGAAAGAATACAATGAAAAGTGCTGAAGTGTTGAGATAAGGACAGGGAGATCACTCACCAATTACTGTCATTGGCAAAACAGACTCAGCGCAGGGAGATTAATATAATTTATTGCCTATTACTAAAAGACTATAGCAATGAGAAACTAAAAGCAAGCTATAAACACCTTCCCCCCATCCAACCTCTTCTACGTCCTCCCCCCCGGGCAGCACAGGGGAACGGGGAACAGGGGCTGCGGTCAGTCCCTGATGCTTCGTCTCTGCCGCTCCTTCACCATCACTCTCTGTCCCTGCTCCACGTGGGGTCCCTCCCACGGGATGCCGTCCTTCCCAAACTAATCCTGCGGGGGCTGCCCACAGGCAGCAGCTCTTCAAGAACTGCTCCCACACAGCTCCATACCACGGGTTCCATCTGTTAGGAGAAAACTGCTCCAGCACGGGTCCCCCACGGGCAGCAGCTCCCCCCAGGCCCCCTGCTCCTGCGTGGGCTCCTCTCCACAGGCTGCAGCTCCGGCCCGGGGCCTGCTCCTGCGGGGGCTCTCCGTGGGCCGCAGCCTCCTCCAGGCCACATCCACCTGCTCCACCGGGGGCTCCTCCACGGGCTGCAGCGTGGAGATCTGCTCCGTGTGGCACCCATGGGTGCAGGGGGACAGCCTGCTCCGCCAGGGGCCTCTCCACAGGCCGCAGGGGAACTGCTGCTCTATGCCTGGAGCGCCTCCTGCCATCCTGCTGCACTCACCTTAGGGGCTGCAGGGCTGGTTCTCACTCCTTGCTCTCCCAGCTGCTGTTGTGCAGCAGGTTTTTTTCTTTTTTTTTTCCTTTCTTAAATATGCTCTCACAAAGGCACTAACAACGTTGCTTATTGGCTCGGCTCTGGCCAGCGGCGGGTCCCTTTTGGAGCCATCTGAAACTGGCCCTTACCTAACCTGGGACAGCTTCTGGACTCTTAAAGAAACCACTCCTGCAGCCCCCTGCTACCAAAACCTTGACACGAAACCCAATTCACTTTCCTGGTCATCAAAACCACAATGTGTACTAAACCATAGCACATGTTTCCCATCTATCTAGAAACTCAGATCAAAGGCAAAGTCCATATGTTTAAACATCTGCCACAATGCCGTCTCAGAACAATCCTTTCTTCAATGATTTTCCAGGTTGGTATATACATTGCTGGAAAAGGAGAGCTGTTGGTGAAATTCTCATGTCATGCAGAAAAGGTGAGTGGTGGTAGAACAGTCCACTGAAAAGAAATCTGGACTCGGTGACTTTAAGACTTAATTTCTCACCAACTTCCCTCCGCTCCCCCCCCCCCCCCCCCCCCGATTCCTTCATAAAATTATAAGAACAGAGAGTTTGATATTTAAGCCCCTGAAGCACAAATATTAGGTGAATATTAGGTTTACTTTACAGTTGTATACAGTGCAGTACAGAACAACTGTACTGTACAGCCTACTTTCTTTATAGGGATGTTTTGATGCTTAATCTTTGTGAATCACGATGAGATCCTTAGATAAAAGATGCTATGTAGTATTCCGTAAGGCCTCAGGCATGAAAGCATCATTAATAATTTAACAATAAAAAATATGGTTACCCTAGAGGCCGTCAGATACCTCTGGTGGTAGAAATACCTACACAGATAAGTACTCTAACATTGGTTGATTAATTCATTTGATGAATTTCTCAGTATTTTCGAATACATTTGACAATGTCTTTCATTATCCATTTAACTTGCATATTGCTGTTAAACTGTTATCTCATGAATGTAAAAAATGCTTAACCCAAGTATTAAATTAAGAAGTTGCTAGGCAGTGCCGTCTAATGTCAGCATGTCTCAATGCGAAGTGAAGTTTTCAGAGTTTCACTTAACTACAAAAGGTGTTCAGAGAATGTAGAACATTTATACAAGCTTTCTATTTGGGGATGTGAACTATTAAAGCCATTTTGAAAATTTTCTTGGTGAAGATGCTGGTCCAAGAGCTTGCCCAGGATGTAATTAAAAGATTCAGAAATAAGTATGTGAAGTATCTCCAGCTTTCTGATGACATAAATGGTGGCCTTATGGACAAGGAAGCTGTCAAGTTAACTGTATCAGATTATAACTTTCACTAAGTTAGGGCATAAAGTGACTTGAAGATATATGACCTTAGCTGTCTGCAGATATTCAGAGCTGATGTTACAAACTCATACTCATCTACCATACAGAAACTATTTGGTCTAGAACCTTATCATATAGATTTAGGTGTGATTTCTGGATCTTCTCTTTGACCATGTAAGGTCTGTAAAGCTGATGCAACCCTCAGCTGGAAGGCTACACACAAGGGCGATATGAAGCATTAAATATAAATGTTTATGAACTTTGTTTCTGCTGGAATTTTAAGGTGATGATTGATAGGTCAAGGTTCACAATTTATTTGTGAAAGAAAATGACCCTAACAGACAGAATTGGCCTGTGCTAAAATCTGCTATACAGATGTGAGTTTATATAATGGCACACAATCTTTCCTACAGCAATCTACCCTGTAATCAAACAAGACATTTACTAGACAAAAAGCAGGCACAGGCAGAGTAAATAACTTCTCAAAGGTTATAAAAAAGGTTACCAAAAAGGGTTTCTTTCTGGGATAGACTTGAATCTCAAAACACCTTTTAATGCTACAAACCCATCCATTCTTTGGATATTTGGCTTAACTGAAATGGTTGAGAATCCCCTTAGTTATAGGCATGGTGAGAGTGAAGATTTCATCACAGAGAATTGTCAAATACTCAGTAATCACTTATATTCAAATATGCTGCCATTAAAATATTCTCTTAACAAGATCTGCATTGTTTTATTTAGCAATGGAATAAAGAATGGATGTGACTTATTTGTTTTTGCTTCTTTTCACAGATGATTATATAGTAAAGGTGAAGGAGACCCTATTTTTTAACACATCAAAGCATTTGTTTTACTATTTAATTCTTTGGTACTGACTCTCCTGAGGCCTCTGCTGTTATGAGCTAATGCAAATTACATCAGGAAATCCAATGGGCTTAGTAAACACTGAATATTAATTCAAGATGTTTTTGGAAATGCATAAACAGCATCAGTCCCAAAATCCAGAGCAGAAGCAAATAACAATGTTAAATTGATATGTCAGAATTTTATGTGGAGTGTTGTTTTGGCCATAAAAATCAGCTTTTTCTTGCCATGTTGAATGATCATGTCCTGCTGTTATAACACATGAATTCTAAATGGTTGAGAGATAGCCCTGCTTCCCCCATGTTATAGCCAGGGCTTGCTCAAATTGCTAAGTGCTGCTTTCCCAGTGTTTTCCTTTTCTGTAGGAAAATCTATTTTTTTTTGAAATCAATTTAATCTATTTTTTTGAAAAAAACTAGAGTTTTCTTATGAAGAACTCAGAGCAGGACTTAGGAAACCTATAGTTAGTCTCCAGATCTTATCAGACACTCTGGTTAAGTTAGAACATTGCTGTTGTTCATCTATAAATACCTTCTTCTGCTTTAGTTTTGTCTAGATAGACAATAGATGGTTTAGGAGAAATGTTTTCCATACTTCAGCTAGCACAAGACAATCCAACTGTCAACTGTTGCCTCCTGGAAAAATGTTTCCAAGTCAGGTCTGCCCTACAGCCAATTTCATATATGAAAATCAGAACGATCGTAGTTCATCTAAGAATCTTGCCAATTGACAGCTTAAAATCAAGAAAATATCTGTCACTGCCAGATGTTCCCATGTCATCTTAAAGCACCTGATTTTTGAAATACAGCTTGTGGCTGATATCAGAATAATATATGCAGTTGTCTTCTCCAGGAAGCCGGATGCTGCTTAGCCTAACACAAGATAGCATCAATGTGGCTCTGAAGAAGTCGTGGACATATCATTAAATATTCTGGATGCCAGACTGGACATCTGAAGAAAAGATCTAGTGCTGTCTGTCTAAGGCCTATTGACTGAGACAAAGACTGTTTTGTATTTCTTTTCAATTTTTTTTTTTTTGTGTGCTTCATTCAGAGACAGAGATAGGTTGTCTGAATATGGAAATGGATAAGAAGGGTGCATTGGCATGTAGCTTTTTTTACATGCATCATTATATATTTTAATATTCATCTTGGGAACCTTTCTTATGTAAAATATGTAAGACCTAATCTCACTTGAAGTCTGAAAAGTATCTGAAAGTTTGAGCTTCTGGTATCCAAGCAAATCCTCAAATTCTGTTAATAAAATACTCTAACAGAGAGTAGGAAAGGCAGTCACGACGTGTAAGCAAAGGTTTCACTAAATGTGGAACTAGTGATACACAGAGACTCATCAGATGATAGCTGTCCATATAGAGTAGTATTCATTCTCTGAAGTGTGCACCTACTTTCCTTGATGTACCAGAGATTAAAAGAAATAATAACAAAAAAGGAAATTTGAATATATTATAGTCCTTTGACCTCAACTGATGCTTGTATTTTTAGTATTAGTCTTCAGATGAGTTCATTCTACCTCACAGCTCGTTGTGGACATTCATTTAAATGCCTTGTGAAACCACTACCAATTGCTCAATTGCCCAATATGACGATCAGAGCTCCTGAAGCCACAGGTTCCACTTTACAGGATGGAAAAGAAGTGTGATGCACTCTGACAGCAAAGGAGCATCTTTTTCTTTCTCTATTAGCCTTCCTTTTGGAGAGGCTGGAAGACACATGATGTTTCCAGGGTCTACTGACAACAAAAGCAGTTTGGTACAGAGTTGTACTCAGTTTTTCTATAAATATAAACTCAAACCCAATATTACTGGTTATATCAGTTTTACACCTGGGTATTTTCTGACAGAAGGCATTTTGAAGACAATAGTTTCTCCACTTCTTTTATAAATGCAATTAATTTTATGTCTCTGATACTGACAGCCATAATTTGGATGCTAAATATTAAACAACAGTGCCACCCAAAACTTTTAACTAATAAACACTTCGGTCTATGCTTTAAAATTAGTAAAATATCCCCCTTTTAATAGGTTACTTGCACTGTAGTACATCTTCCATTCCTCCCAGGCAGAGCAATAATGGAGGGTAAAACCAATGTTGCAGTAGATATAAAATCATTTGGTGAATTTCAGTAATGGACACTTGATAGTCCTGGGGTTCAAATGCCATCATCAATGAAAAAGTTCCTGCTTTTATAAAAGAAGAAAAAAAATACTTCCCGGGAAAGGGTTCAGTCTGATTTACTTTGTTTCTTTTTCTGCTTCAAATAAAATGTAATGGTCATTTTTCTGATAAGTGCAAAATCTAAGTTAAAATATTCTTTACATAAAATATTTCAGCAATGCTTTTATTTGTTTTTCAATTCTGCCTATGACAAACAAGGATGGGGGGATGTCTGGGAGATTTAGAAGGAAAAGGAAATGTACTCTCCATTTTAATTATTTCTCATGCTAGCAATATACTATAATAAATATCAGATATACAAACAAAGACAGAGAGAGATGTATTAAACTCCCATGGCTACCCTGGGAGTCATTAGCTGAGCTGATAATAAAACTAAAGATTTCTTGGCTTCCAAGCCTATGTTTTGAGCACAAAACTTCTGTGTTTTCTTAGAATCCAGCAGTGAACTGTCTTTGTTTTAATACAGAAGCTGATTTTAAGTCACCCAAATGATTTGTAGTTTCCCAGATGAACATTTGTCACTATTTTAAATAGAACTCATTAAGTTCTGTGGATGTTTAGTTCCTCCAAGGTCCATTTTTTCCTTTAAAGGCATATGTGTTTATTTAAGCCTTCCAGTCATGGTAATGGTCACTGGACAGAGTCCAGAGTACTTTAAATATAGAATTTAATACCTAAGTATGTTTTCAGAAAAGTTGAAATTGTTACCTATCTACTATTACTTACTTTTTGAACAGTGGAGGCCATACAAGATGGTTTAGTTAAGAAACTTTGTGATATTAAAATTAATACTAAAATGATACCATTGTACATAAACTGTAATTTTGAAATACTTAGGACTACTCATGGATAACTTGAGTCTGTATCTGTGACATCAGATGTATCTATTTTGGTCATAACGAACTGAAGACAAAAATCCATTGTTTGCATCAAATCAAAAAGCACTGTTGAGTTAGGTACTGAGGAAATAATTTGGTACTTTACACAATCTGTATTCAAAAATTAGCAGATAAAATATTTGTTTACCCTTAGTGAAGGTGAATAACTGGTTTCTGTATTCCACATTATATTTGAAAGTTCTCAGTGTTTTTAATGGTGGGAAGGTCTTTGTAAAGAGTAGGGACATGGTTTAGTGAGTGACATTGGTAGTACGGTGATGGTTAGACCAGATGATCTTGAAGGTCTTTTCCAAACTTAATGATTCTATGATTCTAATACTGCTGTTGTATAGAACTATTTAGATGATTATATTATTATATATATTGTATATATATATTATATTATATTATATTGTATTATATTATATTATATTATATTATATTATATTATTATTACTATCGTCTCTATTTAGATGATTACACACACATACATCTGAAGACCTCGGGAAGAATGGGACGAAGTTTTTTCTCAACATCCCTCCAAAACTGTAAACTCCCATTCTACTTTCACAGAACTTCACTAGAGAAAGACTTGTCCTAGTCACAGTAGAGGTCTGTGAAAATCACGTCCTAATTTGAGGACCCATCTGCCAGAGGACTCTTTCTGCCACTCACTTTTGTATAACTGTGTGTTAGCTCAATCTATCATTAGGTAAAGGTCCAAGATTTCGTAATGATAATCCTTCTTCCTAAAAAAATAATCGCTCCATAGCTGTTCTCCTCTTTACTCTGTATTTTAGCTTAAGTTTTCATTCTGCTTTTTTTTCACTATTTCCGCTTATACCCCTTTCCTCTCTTTGTCTGAGCTCTTCCAAATATACCAGCATTCAAGTTGGAATTTCCAATGGAATAATGCCTGAGTGTGTTCAGAATTAGTTGAAATCTCTGGTAGCAGATCATCAATTACTTCACACTTAAAGGAGAAAGTGCTGTATCAACAAAGAGAAATAGGCAGGGTAACAGTACTCAGTTAGTCACGAGTCCACACAAAATACACAGGCGCAGTGTGGAAATAGAAGGACTGGCTTGTGCCATGTTGCAGCACTTAATGCCAAACAAACTTCTTTTTCTCTATTGAATTTCTGTGGAGCATGATCAATTCCTGGATCTCGTCTTCATTGCTAATGTGAAGTAAACTCTTAGGTGTTATTACTCCACTGTATTATTTTTGAATGTGTGCTGGAAAAAAATAAAAAATATACGGTGAAAGTTTTAAAATTAAGTGCAAAAGGGTTTTTTAGTGTAATTAGTTGATTTATTATTAGCCTAAACTATATTTCTGAGTCCTATCTACAGATAGTTCTTTACCTTAGCTATACTTATCTCTATGCACTTTTGATGAAACCTAGATAATTGATAAAGGTTAGGTGTCTAAATCTTAGATGTTTAAATTTAGGTTACTAAAGACTTAGTCAAAATGTTTCCAAGATGTAGGTAATAATGTTATTTTGAGTTTTTGCTTGGAATGAACTGGGTTAGTATGGACCTTTTTCTTCAGTGCAAACTTAACTAAGCAAATCTTCGAGGATTAGTGTACCTGTCAAGTTCTTATTCTCCTGGATACCTCAGAAGGGAATAAACACCTGGAAACAGCATTATGACAGCTTGTGAAAAAATATATATTGCAGAGCCTTTGGCATCGAAGTCCTTGCCTTGCTATGAGTGAGAGAGATTGCTGCCTAGTCTGTGTGTTGATCTGTATGAAATGGTTTTTCAGCCTGTTTCTTGGTGGATTGAATTATAAAACTACTGGCACCTTCAGAATTGAATCTGGGAAGATGCAGAGCTCCATCAGCTCCCACTGCTTACAGTGAAAACTGATGATATTCAGCAACTTGCCAGCAGTCAGTCCCATCTGAGTTGCTAAGAGCCGTACAGGCAAGGGACATCTGAGAGAGCACTGGAGGACCAGGTGGGATTCATGTAAGTGCCTGCAGATACTGCATTTCTTCAGCAGTCAGAAACTTGATCATTAGCCGTTAGCTTGTTTTCTGCTGCAAACATTTTAACACAATATGCATTAAGAAGAGAGCAAACTGCCCTTCATTTTGGCCCACATTGTTAAAATTCTTGGATGAAGATACATGAATCAGATTCTTCACACCGCATGGATGTGATTTTGTTAGCCTCTGCCAAACACTGGTTCAGTAATTCCTAAAGTGCTTGTAGCTTACAATGTGTGATGATTGACAGCCATTAAAGTGCTATACCTTGTCTTTTGAGAGAGGAAAAACACATTACTGATGAGAACTGTAAAAATTAACTATGAAAATCATGGAACTAGCACTTGATTACTATTGGCTCAAACAATATTTCTTTTCATCATGTTTAATCATGTGCTGAGACTAAAATTCCTGTCCCATTAAATAAGAGTGAGGAGTCTTTATAAAAACATCCATCTTTCCAGCATGAAAATTCAGCTCTGCTTAGAGCTCTGTTGGTGTCTAAGTGAATTTATACTGACGACTCCAATGGCTCATCAGATCAGAGTTGGTCTTTTATCCTTGTCTTCATATTTCTGACCATGTCATCTATTTTTCAGAATTGTAAATGATTATTTCACTTGTACATGCAGCACAAAGGCTGTTTTTTTTTTTTTCTGGAAAAAAAATCTTTCACTTTTTTTTTTTTTTTTTTTAAACTGATGCATTGTTTTCAAGGGCTCTGGATAGCACATCACATAACAAACCCAGCTCATTATTATGCATTATCTACTGCTGCTTGCTGCAATGCAATATTTACACTTTAGCATTAAGGCAGGAGACGGCCCTTGTTATGCGGCACAGCCACTGCTGATAGATCGACACAATGGTTTTTCACAAACATGAAGAATTGAAAATGGTTCATCTGGGGATTGCAAGTGCTATGAATTCTTTATATCTAACAGTTGGCCTGCACTGACCCAAAGGATATTAGATTTCTTAGGAGCAAACATGCTATGCTGAAATGTACTTAAAAAGCTCGATCTCAATGGCCTGCAGTGGCTGCCCCCCCATCATCGCTGGCCTTTGCCAGGCAGAGCTTCCTCTCACTCCGTGCAACCCTTGCTCCCTGCTTCATACCTCCTGCTGGCTTCCTTACGTCTTCCATGCTGGCACTATGCAGGGAGCAGGCAGGAGTGGGGAGGGGTAAGCGAGTACACCATTAGGAGCTGGGGGAGGTCGCTCCCAAGCCCTGGATTTTATAGTCATGTCACTTGGATTGTTTTTACAGCTGGCAGACCAGAGCGACCTTTGGCTGCCTCTTCTCATTTCTGCTGGCTCCTTCCCCATGAGTCCACGTCAAATCGGCTTCTCTTGCAGTCTTATAAAGGGCTGCTCTGCCACCGCTGTTCCTGCCCACAGAGCAGGAGGCTCTGACCTCAGGTTGAAAAATGGAGGGGGAAAAAGATGAGTGCTGAAGGGCTGTCGAGCAGCCCAGCACTCACCATGTCGTGCTGCTCTAACAACAACAGGATTGAACCAGGTGCTAACCTACCATTGCTGGCATGGGACACCAGCAATTCACCACAGGACAAGAAGTCATTACAGGTAGCATGCAGACAGGGAGGTGCTGTGAAAACAAGAAACGACACGAAGTGACACTCACTTTGCAGAAAGCACAAGGCAAAATCAGCTTGTGATGTTAATGAGACACTTCTATACTAATTTCTCATTGAGGAATGCAAAATGCTTGACCTATAAAACTAAAGCACCATAATATCATTATGCAGTTTGCGAAGTATGAATATTACTTTTTTTTTTTTTTTTGAGGTTGATCTGTTGGCTCGTGTCGCTGTTGGTCAGTGAACATAGCCACCACTCAAGGTCATCTGTGACCAACACTTCTGCCCCACAAAGCCATTCTCCCCTAACACCTTTTCACATTTCATGTCCCCAAAACATCCCCACTTTTGTATTAGAAGCTTATTACTGAAAAAGTCTTCAAATTAGCAAAGAATTGGTTGTAGGTTTTTTGCTTGTTTGATTGATTATTACATTATTATTATTAATTATTATTATTATTATTATTACTGTTATTACTGTTATTACTGTGATTACTATTGCTTTGTTTTGTTTTGTTTTTTTTCCACCTAGACTCCAGCAAAGCTTTTGGTTCTGCCAACTCATGATGATTTTACACACTCCCCCCAAGATGAAGGCCGCCCAGCACAGTGCATTGTACTGGCTCCAGCCCTTCTATGCAGCAGCACAGTGCTCTCAGCTCTGCCGTCGTGGCTCTTGTCCTTCCCCTCATTTGAACAAAAATTTGGAGAGGGTGGAGGAGAGAACAGAACTGGGGGGGGGGAGGAATGAAAAGCTGTCAGGTAATTGAGACAATTTTTAATTGAACTGTGCATTTCACTAACTGTTATGTGCAAAGCTTTATTGTAAGGTTGCTGTGGCAACCTTAACTTTGAGTGTCCTGATGTGTGATTAAAATCTTAGATTTAAATGTTTCATTAACAAAGAGGGATTTTTTTTTTTCTCATGGGCAGCCACCAAAACCACTGATCCTGAAGACTGAGGGTCAGATTGTCACCTTCGACTTTAGTCACTGAGGGGAGGGAAGGAGAGAATCAGCCACACAGATGGCTAAAAGTCTGGGAGGGAGGGAGACCCTTCTCATGCCTTGCAAATGCCTGCCCCCTTTTTCCTCCTGCCCTGCATCTTCCCACTCCTTAAGGACGCTATACCAATCAGACTTAGAAGCTTAAAAGGCCGTAAAGGGAAAAATGTCAGGTGCGAGCTGCTCTGCTCAGCATGACAGGAGTTCAGATAAGAACACAAAAAATACCACATGGGGTTAGACATAAGGTTCATTTAGCCGGGTAACCTTTGCCTGGAAACAGCAAGTAGCAAATGCTTAGGATATGTATAGACTTGACCTTTCTCTCTCAGACCCTCCCAGCTCCTGATAACCACTACTTAAATGTGTCCTTGCAATGCTCCCCTGAATGGTGGTTTTTCCTAGTAAAGACCTTCCAAGCTAGGAAGGCCTCTTTTTTTTTTTCTTTTTTTTTCTTTTTTTTTCTTTTTTTTTCTTTTTTTTTCTTTTTTTTTCTTTTTTTTTCTTTTTTTTTCTTTTTTTTTTTTTTCCTTTTCATTTTCTTTTCCATAAGTGGCCAACCTTTGTACTTTGAAGGGAAAATGATTGCTGCTTGTATTATGATGGAATGGGATCAAGGATTCAGGGCAGCCCTGTAGGCAAACAATGAAATAGAGGCATCCTTGTGTTGCTATATGGTGCTTTCTCCTTTCTTTTGTTCTTTCTGTGCCTCTTAAGAGACATAAATTGGATACAACTACTAGTACGCATTTCTGTATTGAGATGGGGATCCTTCATGACATTTCCTTCTATTTTCCCAGTTAACCATCACAACAGTTTCATCGTGAAAGGCTGGGGTCAAAACCCCATCTCTGATTTTAATCAATGAGGGTAATAAAGTGAAAAGGAGCCACCTGTATGGCTAAATTTTTGTCAGCCTACAACCCTGACATATTATATCTCAAGCTCTTCTTATGTCTTTTAATTTCTTTCTGGCACAGTTCTCATTTAAGTTACTTAGAAATATGATACAGTGGAAAGATGTTATATGTTAAATAATGGAATTACCCAGGAAAATGAGGTCTATGTTAATGCAAAATTTATTTCACCACTTACAGTTCTGGATTTCTTCATTGCTACATCCAAGCAAATAGAGGCTCACTCGGTATTCGATTTTCCCTTGTTTCAGGAAAAAAGGTGAAAACTCATAGGACATCTAACTGTTTATGGACCATAGGAGCAACACACAATTTTCTGACCTGCTGGGCAATTAGTTTATGCCCTGAAGTGTGATGTTTGATTACCATCCTTACAGACTTAGTTTGCAGTGCTAATGGCTGTAAAATTACTGAGTTTCTTATCAGATGGAGTCAGAATTTTTCTCAATGATTCCCGTTTGCAATGAATTAGCCAGAGTGACCATATGCAGAATGGTCTGTTCCAAACATATTCTCCTTTGACTTCCTGGGAGTATCCATGCATCAGAACTGTAACACAAGAGAGAAAATTAACTTGCATAATTTTGAACAGCTCAAGCACAGTAAAGTTGCTTTCTTGCTAATATGCTTACTACTCTAATCCACATTTTTATTTAAAACAAATAAACAAACTAACAAAACCAACAAGAACAACATAAACATATTTAGTAATTGGTAAGAACCATATTTTACCTGATTTTTTTTAATACATATTTTACAGGTTTTCTCTATTCTGAACTGGACAAAACCTTGTGACTTACAAAATACTAATAAACTGACAAACACATATAGAGGATAAACTCTGCTTAACGGAACTATTTCATACTGTCTGCTATGAGTCTGCAGTATGTAAAACTTTAAAAAAAGAAAAGTAGTAATTTTTATTTTTATTAGAGAGATATATTAGGAAAAAAATTGAAACATTATGTATTTTTTAAGTATCATTTGATCTATTAGGAGAAGTTCTCATGAGAAACCTCCTTTTAACACTGACACTTTTCTGATTCTTTTTAACTTAGTCTAAATCTTTAAATTCAAAAAAGTGAGTTATTCCTTTATATATTTGTACCTATCCACATTTGTTATTCCAGAAATTTCTGAATGTTTTTGCTAATCCTTTATTTAGCGATAGAACTACTTTCCAAAAGGAGACTGTTTCCAACAGATCAACAATTTATTGTCAGTTAAAGAAATAGTTTAAAATTTCCCAGTGAGTCCTACAGATTTTTTCTTTCATGAATACTTTACCTCAAGATTTTTAACATAGTTAAATAATGGTGTCAAAGTTCCATAGGCAATAATTCAAGAGGGAAGGAAATAATTACAAGTACTGAATGAAGAAGAAAATGCATGACATGGTTTTGATATGTCTGTATTTTTCTCCAGCAGAATTAGGGGAAAATGTTCTCACAGTTAAATGAGAATTGTTCCCAGTTCCTAAATCTCTTAGTGAAATAGTGATGGAACAAGGTCAACACATCTACTTTGGATATCCAGATGCCTAAAGAAAAAGCTTCTGGCCTCAGCTTGTTACATAACTAATGCTTACAAAATAATAATGCAAGGCTCCTACATGCTGAGTAAAAGGTTTTGCCAAGAAGAACTATCAGAACAGTGATCTTTCCAGTCCATTAAGAAAAAAAAAAAAAATTACAAATCATGGCTTCATAGTTATTGTCAGTATCTACTGAGAACAGAGTTCCATGTCCTCACCCAAAAGGGAACAACTGAATAACACATGGTTTTGAAGAGTCATTTTAGAGTTATGGGTAAGAATATTTTGCCCAGGATGAAGACATCAGTATATGAGTTCCTTTTTTGTCTACAGCATTGCCAAGTCCTATCTTCCACTTCTCAGAAGTGAGCCAAAATATAGAGTTATGGACTTACGGACTGACCAGAAATAGATGGGAGAGAAGTTAGATTTTTAAAAAAATAAAAATCTTCAGTGCAGCCAAGTATACAAATCACGAGTAAAAGAAAAGAAAAGCAAGACTGGTTATATAGTTAAGCAGTTGATGTATGTCTTCGTATTTTTGCATCTGTGCTGTGCATGTAGGCCACTTTCTCTATCTGGATGCTGTGACAGCAAGGATTTGGTACTTGTTTAAAAATAATTTTAGAAGTTAAAGTTGAGATTTCTCACTGTATCCCCAAGCAAGGACTGAAAGGAGAACTTGATCTTTGAAAGAGCTCTTGATCTTTGGAGATCTTAAATAAAAAAAAAAAAAAAAAAAAAAAAGATCCACAATACAATCCACAATACATACAGGATTTTACCCTAAATAAGTGCATTATTGAATACAACCAGCTTATTCTCTACATTATACTAAAAACACATTTTCACCTTCTCTCTTTGAAAAGTTTGCATCCTCCTTCTGAAAAATATTTTAGTTTACTTTATATATTTTAAAATATACATTTTTTTCCTTTTTTGTCGTTGTTAGATTCAATGCAGTTGAACTGTATTTTATCTGCCAGAATTGGGAATTAAATAATTTTTCAGAGATCTAAAGGAAGCTCGAACTTCCCCCAGTTGCCTGTTTCTTGTTTTTTTTCTTTTCATTTTTTTTTATTTTTTTCTTGTCTGCATGTCTCAGAGTTTTGACATTCTCCCTAGTGACGGTTGCTATGCTATTCCTCAGCACATTGGCTGGTGATCCCTGCAATGCCTAAGGTGCTAAGGCGTATTTTGTACAGAATACTCCCCACCCACCCCACCCCCTTTTTTTTAATAAGAAAAAAAAAAAAAAAGAAGAAGATGGTTTCTTGGAATGGGACCTCAGTTTGAATCTTTTCCTTAGAGATAGCGTCAAACTTCTCATCAACACACAGCCCAGTCCAAGCCATGCAAAACTAATAATGAACAAAGACATTTTGTACACAGTCCCCCTGCATGTTATCATCTGGAGGGACACAAAATTATCCAAAATCAAGTAGCTGACTGATTTATTTAAGCCAATATCTGACTGATTTATTTAAGCCACTTCTGGAAGATGTCAATGCAGAAAGCAAACTTTGTTCTTGCTGTTAATCAGATATACTGTTCTTACAGGGTGTCTATGTGTGTGTGAATATTGTCTTCCTAATGGATTGCAAACCAAGTTTAACATCTGAAGTCTGAGATTACTAAATTGTCTTATGCAATGTATAAAATGAGAGTGATTTTTTTTTCTCCTTGTCAAGTTCTGTTTGACAGTGAATTTTACGTGTGTGTGCAAATAGGAAGGCAAAACATGCCCTCTGTCAGCCTGTTTTCTGATTTGGTTTATGAAACAAAACAAAGCAAACAAACAAATAAGAAAAAGCACACCATCAATAACAACAACAGCAGCATTGTTTGTCCTTGTTTTTGTGAACTATGTCAGACTCAGGCCTCTGGGAGGAGTTGCCAGCAGGTAAAATTGACAGCAGGCTGTAGCTGACTGCACGTCTGCTGCAAGGACCAGGCCTTCCACGTATTGTCACCCTTGTTGCATTAGCAATAAAGGAAGCACAGGCAGGTGTAGTCATAGAGGAGAGATCTTTTCTGAGTGTGCACCCAGGTTGGCCTGACGTATTGAGAGCCCCATGTTTGGTGAAAGCCCAACATCAACCTGCGTTCTTGAGTCAGTCTGATTGAAAAATTGATTTCTCGGAGTTTGCTGTCAAAGTAGGGAAAAAAGTGGTAGTACCAATAGAAAAACAACAACAGCAAATTGACCTAGGTGTAGAACTTGGGGGGAGGGAATGAAGGGGAAAGATTTACTGTTAAAATAAGAAAAGTTATTTTCCTCAACCCCAAATGAAAAGTTCTGTTACAGGCACTTGTAAGACAAAAACAAAGAAACAAGCAATAAATAAATAAATAAATAAATAAATAAATAAATAAATAAAAGAAAAATAAAAGGAAAGCAGTCACTGAGGCAACAACATCATCTACCATTTACTCAGTAGCTTAAGAGTTAGCACATTTAACCCTGGCTCTAAGACATCAGGGTCAGCTCGCTCATGTCTCTGAAGAGGCCTGAGCCAGTGCCTCTGACAAGGCTGCTAAACTGTATGGGATCATGAGCACTCAAAATATCCCAGGCTCAGATTCTTCTACCAAGTGAGTTTATAATCTGAATTTACTAAGGTAGCTGAAAAAGAAGGAAACAGAACTCTTAAGTAGGAAGTATCAACTCCTTATCTAGTAAAGGTGGGAAAGAAAATCGCTTAATTTTTCTCTTCAGCATTCAGATTTTCATTTGCTACATTTTTTTCCCTCTTATGATTGATCTTTTTTTTTTTTAATTTTTATATTTTTTTACATCTCTACATGATTTATTCATATGTCTGGGGGTGGGTGACAAACTTCATCTAAAGTTGAATTCTTCAAAGGGTGTATAAGAATTGCTGTAGCCAGCCTGTTTCACTAACCCAGCCTCCGATAATCAGGTCAGTTCATTCAACCACTGTTGAATTCCTCTGCCTGATGTTTAAATATATCCATTCAGATCTCACACCACTTAACACGCACATAAAAGCATAAAAATAGGGAAAAGGGAAAGTCTCGTATAGAGAAGAGGTCAGTACATCAGTGTGGGTGCTTTACTTGGATTCACCCAAGTAGACATATTGGATGTATTTTCCCAGTTGGCCAGATGCTTGTACTGTTTATTCAACCATTTGCAATGAATCTGCCCCACTAGGGAGTAACATTTAAAATTGGTCCAGAGCATCGCTTTCATCATTATGAACTGAGAATAAATTACATTGCATAGAAAAATGATGAAATAGAAATGATAGAAAATGTTATTGTGAGCAATCACACATTTTTTTATTTTATTTTTTTTAAGTTTTGTACTTCATGGTTGTCTTCTGCTTTTCTATCTTTATTTTTTGTTTGTTTTTAATGGCGATCTTCATATAAGGCTATCACTATCAGTTTCTAACCACAGTTTATATTTCTAATCTGAAAGAAGACATCTAAATGGAAGTAAATGTAAATAAAAATATTTTTTAACAATTGTAGTATAAAGTTTTTGTTGTACATAATTTATAAAATCAGTGTGTTTGTCATCTGTACTAGATATCTAGATTTTCTTGTTCATTTCCACCACTATTTCAGTAACAAACAGCATTGGATTATACTTTGTTTGGAATCCTTCAACATAATCTTCAGGTTTTAGATACTAGAGACAAAATCAAAATCAACAACCTGCCAGCTATAATCTATGGAAAACCTCCAAATCAACACATCTGTTTCCATGAAGACACTAACAATCCAAAATACATAAAAACAGTTATGTTATGAAACCATTCCCTTGGACACCTCTATATTTGCTCTGAGGAGAACACTCATGATCCCTACCTAAATAATTAAAAGAGGACTCTTATCCAGCAAGGCACTTTTCCAAGGGAATAGATTATTTTGAAAGAAGCATTCAAATACATCACAAGAATTATTTCCACATGTTGTAGTCACAACATGTTACAAGCCATCCTTCCTTGGAATCTATGTGGGAAATAGATGAACAATATGATTAAATAACTTATTTAATTATACATTAAGCTTATATTGGAAGATCATATCTGATCAGAATTCTTCAAACTATTCATGCAGTCTACAAATCCCTAAACTCGTCAGAAAAAGAAAATTACCCGGTAGGACAAAAGCGTGACTAAGGGATTCGGATCATAACTGAAGAAGAAATTTAAACCTTATCAGGTCATCTCCAGTAAAACCACAGTAAATATTCTCACAGTGGGCTCATAAAACACTTGATATTTCACTTGTCTTTTCACAGAACTGAATATACTTCATGAAATTCACCAGATGTCCCACTCATGAAATGAAGGAAAAAGAATGAACCATGAGGTGATAAATAATGAACAAAAACACCCCCGGTCAGGGACATTCCTTTTCCTACTAAACAGTTACTCACTACTCAGTCCTGGACATCAAAACAAATTTACAAAAACCTCCCAAAGCTGAAACTGGGAACTAAAATTTGTGATGCTTGTCAGAAAACAGGATTCAATCAGCACATTGATTTTGTGGTGCATTATAATATTTCCCCCATTGCCAAAGAATAGCTTCATGTTCTTCTGCAAATATCCATCCTATCTAATGGTATCTACTGCTTTTTATAGGGATATTACCTGATACTTGTCGAATTAAGATGACCAAATTTTTTTTCAGTTTGGCTTCAGCATTAAAACACACTACTTCACTTGTGTGTTCAAAAATGTCTACATTTTGTCTAATTAGTTTAACAGAAGTTATTATCTTTACTTACAGCCCTTCTCTAATTAAAATGCAGTAAATAGTTTCTACTGATTTTTATTATTATCATTTTAATTCTTCTGAATTAGTATTTTGTCCTTTCATTTCACTAAGGTGTTGTGATTTTTTAAGTAAAATAGTCCAAAGGAAAAAATAGAAAAAAAAACACATGCTGAAACTCTGTAGTCAAGTTTGCCTGTTTGCCTTTTTTTTTTTTTTTTTTCACCTGAAAGTCCAACCCCTTATGTAGTTTACTCATACAGAATGTTAATTTTAGGAGGAAACTAATCACAATCCTTTTCAATCTTTTTTGTCCTAGGAAAGTTTATTTCTCTACATTCTTTTGAAAATTTCCGTGATCTTCTAGGGCCACAAGGTGACTTAAAATAGTTATCAAAAATGTCCAGAATTAAATGGCTGACGTAATTAAAAGTGATGATGAGGACTGGGAATGTCTTATATTACTTTAGACATCTGCAATGCAAATGTCTCCATCTGATCTAGTCACCTTCATCTCTTTGTAAAATTAGTGAAGAGAAATTTAGACAATGATTCTTATTACCTGTTTTAGCTAACTGCATTACAATGTAGACATTTAAATATTTGTCCAGACGATTTCCACCCTAGACTCAGAACATTTTATATGCTTTAGAAACTTTGTTAAGACCAATCCAGCAGCCAGTGTGTTGCTATTGGAGAAAGGAAGCTGGGTAGACACACCACAGGAAGATTCAGCAATGCTTAGATTAGGTTCTACTTGTTGATTAGTTTTCAGTTTCTAACTCCGCATTTCCTAACAGAGGCTGATTGCATAAGTTTTCATCCCCAGGATTTACACATACAGTGTATAGACTAAATATCAAAGGTCTTTGAACTGTGAGTGATATTTACCCAAAGTATACGTGTCATTAACAAGTAGCTAAGAAAAGATTGATCTAGATTCTGACTTTAAGAACAGATCTGGAAGATGTGTGCATAAAATTTGTGTTACCAGCAGAAGTATTATTGTTGTAAAATGCTAAGTTTTCCTGTTTAAAGCTGCATACCTCATTTTTATTCTGCTTTCTTGGCCAAATCATAACAAATTGTTTCCAAATTGACCAAATGGCTGTTGTTGTTATTTTGTTTATCATCATACTTTATTTTGGATGATATGAAACGTTGCACTGTTTTCTGAGTTATTTTTAAATAACAAAGGTGCTGGTCATTTAAAAATGTTTTTTTAAATAACAAAGCTAAAAACTCAAAAGATACCTCTAATAAAATGGATGTGTTGATTCACATTCCAATCACTCAGGTACCATGTAGGATTACTCGTGACTTCAATTCTTTGCCCATTTCTGCCTGATTCATAACAGCAATCTCAATTTGAGTAATTCACCCAAAAAAAAAAGATGGTTATCTTTACATTTTGGTCAGGTGATAGCATAACTAATATTAAAACACTAATTCTTTCTGGAAACTACTGTTGCTTAAGAGTAACAGCAAGTCCTTGATCTTTCTAGACAGGTCACCCACTTGTGATCTGTGGGCACGTGATGATTTCAGTCTCTGATCCATGTCCACTGAACTATTTTAATGAGGTGAGAAATTTCCACAGGAGAGAAAATAATCTCTGATTACCTGTGAAATTAGTGTCGGGGAACTCTTGCCAATATGGTTTCTATTCCAAGTTACCACACAAATCTCAGTTATTTGTTGGAAATACGTACCCTGTCTTCTAACAAGCACCTTCTCCTTCACATAGATGACACAACTCCCATCCTTAATATGTCTCAGAAAGATATTCAGAACCATTTGAACACTTCTAAAAAACACTTTCCATGTTTGCAAAGTTTTCAGTAAATATAAAAGATGTCAAAAATATTTTGTTGAACTCTACTAACCATACTAGCAAACTCAACCATTCTGCTGCCTTTTTACTCCCTTAGCACCTACACTTAGCACATTTCTCTTTCATTCATAACCAACAAAGGGAGTAGAAAGGGCAAAACTGCCCTCAGACACAGCTATTACCCACTTCACAATTAACACTTAGCTGATGTGTTAAAATATTACTTTGTCTTGCTGGAAATCAGGAATTTGGAGCTCTGAACAATGTACAATTATCCCAGACACTTAGCAATAGAGATATCAAATGTTATATTCTTTGTAAGATTACATTTCCTTATTCTTTGCACTCCCCAAATTCCCTATGCATTCAGCTAGAACTCTATGCAGGCAAGAAGAGAGTAGTCTAGCTCCTTGAATGATGCAATTGTGTAAGTGTTCATATGAGAGTAGAAATAATTATAAGAAGGATATACACAAAGAAAAAAGCACTGCATTACAATTTAGAATATTTCAGAAGAAACACCAGTTAGCAAGAAACACGGAACAATTATTGATTTTATTGGGTAAGGAAAAAATGATGAATTTTCTTCTTCGAGCAGGTGACAATAGCTTGTTGAATACTTAAATGGATTGGATTTAAAGATATGGCTGCACATTAATATCCTTTATCATTGTCATATTAAAGCCTGGAATATTTCATTCAGTAAATGAAAACCATGTTGGAAGATGCCATTTTATTTTGGAATAGGTTTATATATTCAATATTACCCTTAGCACTCTAGTGTTAATACCCCTCTAGGGATAATTTGCAGTGTGTGCAGTTTTAAGCATTATCACTGGAAGATGGAGGCATTAAAACTTCCAAGGATGCCAATCATTTTAGCAATCCTCTCCCCTGCTTGTGTCATCTGCTGTAAGAACAGAGGCTGTAGTTTTTGTGTTTTATGGCACATGAATGGAATGGGGCACTCTTTAGTATATTACTTATGCAGCTTGATATTTATCTTGTATGATTATTTTTTCCTTCAGCTAAAAATAATTTAATCACACATTAAAGCCATGAAAATTCCATTGCTTTTGGAGACTAGATTCTCCAGATTTATAACGTACTTACCTCACATGGTTTTGTTTTGAGGTTTTGAGATTGGCTTTATTTATTATACAGACCATAAAGTAAAATTATTCTAAATCACTCCTGTGGAACCATGAAAATGAAACCTCAGATATGTGAGAGGATTTTTATGTTTTTTAATTACAGCTTATGTTGAAACTTCAAATGCTATGCCAAAATGTTTGTTGAACAGCCTTTTTCAAGCTGACTACAAAGGACAGAACCTCAGCTGTTTGGAGCTGAGATGTCATGGCTTTTGATTAGTTTTATATGATAGTATCAATAATCAAAATTCTTATCTCTTACTTAGACAGGAGCATTATAAATGAAATCAGTTTTTTTATCCCCATTTTGCAGATGGGCAAGTTGAAGAGAAGTGAATGCTTGGATTGGTGTACTTCTCTTCTTTCTGCAGCTGCTTGGAGGTAACATAGTCATGAGTTTCTCCAAGATTTATATACATTGCCTGTCAATCTAAACTCAGGGAATGATTTCAACTTACTAAAATTAAGATTTCAACTAGCTTGTTGATATTCAGAAAGTTTGGTCCATCTACTGCATAATTATCACACCACATTTTGGATTTCTTTTTCTTCTTGTCTGAAGTATTGGGTAATCCAGTCCATGTGTTGCAGTCATCTGGACATTGTTGTTATATATTTTTCCCTCCTGTTCTCTGCCTGTATCACATGACTGTCTTCTGAAGACTGAAAGGCTTCAGTTTAACTAAATTCTTTGGGCTTAAGATGCCGCATGCACATGAAACATAATCAATTGTGATATGCAGGAAGCCAGGCTAGCTGACTAATAGTACCTTCTGGCCATAAACTATGAAATTATTAAAATTAAGAAATTATTAAAACTATGAAATTGCAGAGCATAAAATTCAAGATAATATTAAGCCAATAGGAATGTTGGAAACTAAACATCTTGAGAATCAAACCCTAAATATGTGGATTCATTAAACTCCAAGTACCAGAAATTCCCTCAGGCAATACCCTCATATAGGATAATAAAAGAAAGAGGAAAAATCTTTAAGGCCACTTGACCAGTTTTGTACCATATTTGGTAAGTGTGCACATTAAAACAAATTTTCAAGGAATTAAATGCTTGAGAGTCAATCTGACAAACTAAGTAAATCATGACTCACAAAATACCTGTTATTCAGTGAGGAAAGACTATTCTCAACGCTGCTTCAATATGATTATGTATGCAAATTTAATTCCACATAGAGAAAGGTACCAATACTGTAACTTTGTCTCAACTGTTAGTGACCGTAGAGTTGTTGGCAGAACTGGGGAAGAAATTGTTTTTCAAATATTGAAAATTTTAATAATTAGAGCAAGTTTCTAATATAGCTTAATCAAAACCAAAATATACCAGAAGTGTAATTCCCACTTAATTCAGCTAATAGCTATCTTAGTTCCAGACACATGCAACTGGATCTAAAACATGGACCTTCTAAGGACCATGTAGATAAGTAGCAAAGTGAAATCTAATCTCTGGACTTCCAGAACATTGCTCTGCTGAATATTCATGTAATTTATCTTCTACTGCAGCATATGTCTTCCTTATCACAAACAGGAACACAGAGGCTGAGGCTATCCTAGCATGGGCCTGCATGTCAAAAATTAGCACATTTTCTTGGTGGTGAGAGCAACAGCATCCAATACAGATCCAATAAAATCAAATATATACTTGAAAACTTAAGCTCTTACACGTTAAGTGTCTAGGATTGTAGCTTAAAAGATTTTTGACTGAAAGGTTATTAGAAATATGCTGAAAATAAATAGTAAGACCATGTGGTGTTTAAAAAAAAAAAAAAAAAAAAGAATTGTCTCTTTCCCTCTTCACTGAACATGTGGAATAATTAAATAAGATTTACATTTAACAAGATATAGTGGAAATATTTTATATGACTGCTTTTGATGGAGTGGACAAACTACCCCAAGTTCCTTAGTATTTAGATTCTCCATTTTATTTTCCAGTATCTTTTCTGCCTTCCAGTCAGAATCAGTCAAATTATATATCTCAGAGAAAATAACCCTGATGAATTATTTCAGAAGTGCTTTATGATTTGGGACTACTCTCTTTTCTGTCCATTTGAAACACTGAGGGTAGAAGCAGAAGAGTGAAGAATGGCCCTCATAAACCATGAGGGCACCTCAGAACAAAAAAGGTGCTATGCTCACAAGTGACAAATTCAGGGTTAATATTTCAATTTTTTCTTCTGCTACATTGGGCAAAAGAGCTAAGATTTCTATAACCCAGCCCTGTATCTAAAAGAAATAAACAACAGTGATAATAGTAATAAAATCTGTCTTTGTTTCTAAGATAAGTATATGACAAGAGAGAGATACTTGGGTAATATGTTAATGGAGGTCATGTAAGGATCTTAGATAAATAATGTACTCAAACCTGTAGTTCACTGAAAATCTTAGCCCCTGGGTTTGGCTTTTAGAATCAGAAATAGTTTTCTACTACCATTATTATTGTCTTGTATAACTTTATATTTTTCTGTGTATTCTAGCAATTTGTATGGCATCTGCAAATTTTACTATAGGCTTGACATTTTAGATTCAAGTTGCATATGTGATAGTTGTTGTTTAAACTAAAAGATCTGAACTATTTCTATCAGCATTTTATTTAAGGTTGTTTGTTTTCCTGATAAGAATATTATAATTGTATTTGTACAGGCTAAACCATCTGTATGTAAAAAGGATATCATTAATTAAGTCAGTTTGAAACAGAAACCTCTTTCTGTTGGTGAGCTTCATTTCCACCTAATGTGGCCCCTATAGATAGCTGTTAATAAAGGGCTGATTGTGGTAGATGCTCCATATCTACTCTTACATGGGATTTAGAGGTATCTCAATGATTTTCTGGTATCTGGCAAAAGCTAGAGGATTTCATCTTACATACACATACATGACTTTTTTTTTTTCTTCTTCATGTAATATAGTCATTCCTTTCAATGAGAGTTTGTATCTTCACATTAACTCATTAACTACACTTGTAAACTGTCACTGAAGCAAGCAGAGCTTACAGGAGTCTGGACACAATGTTGGCGTTTATTGGTAAAATGCAATTACAAAGGTAATTGGCTCCTATATATCTGCATGACACTTTCTTGGCACTGTTTTCTCCCATTTCTGGATTGCGTTCCCTGTTCCCCTCTTCTACTCCTCCTCAATATGTTTTAGTGTTGGAGCCAATAGCCTGGTGACCATTCAGAGGTTATACTTGGCAGGTTTAGGAAACAGATGCTGGGTTGCAACATCCAAGGGTTTGCGAGAGTTTTTATAACAAGTTCTCTAAGTGGCTCAGTCTCTCAGACCACATGGCAATTACTAAATTACCTTTCAATAAGTTTCTTTCTTCCTTTTTTTTTTTTTTTTAAGTTCTCCCACCTTCAGAATCATGCTTTCTAAACATTCTGCCCAAGATGAGCTGATGATGAAGTATTTTATGTAACTTTTTTAATGGTAGAGTTCCTTGAAGACCACCCACCTAAGCCTCTGTGCAGTCATTGAGACATAGTACCATTTCTACACCCTACTACAAATAATCCAAAGTGTAAAAGCAAAAACATGCCAGGTGGCTGAAGTGGGAAGTGGGAGGTAACAAAATGATGTGGTGCTGTCAATTCTTCAGTCAAAGCAGCATTCACAGCCCACAAAATGTGAACAAAAATAGTCATAGTCTCCTCCATGATTCCTTATGAGAGCTCCCTTGCACAAGATCTGTGTAACTCAGAGCTTCCAGGATGAGTACACATTAGGTATTGTTTCATGTCCTATTGGGCACTGCTGTAGGCTCAGACTGTGTCCAGAGCACTGTATATATATATATACATATACATATACGGGGTTGGAATTAGATGATCTTTAAGGTCGTTTCCAACCCAAATCATACTATGATTCTATGTTTCTGTTATATGTGGTTCCTGCATGAAATAGGATGGGGAGACCTGGAGAAAGTTCTTCTTCAGGTAGTGCACTTGGTGTTAAAGGGGTTTCACCTAGAAAGATGTGGGATCATAGTGCTACATCAATTTCTCTGAGACTAATTTTGAAAAGGAGCACCTCAAAGTAAAATACACATGAAATCCTCAGCTCCTAAAACATCTGAGGGTGTTAGGCAAACCCTTCAGAATACAGGTGAAGAAGCTGAGGCCCTACAAGATAAACTGTATAACCAGCATTGAACAGGACATTCACAGTAGAAGGGTCTTAATTGTCTTAATATTAGTCTTTCTTTCAAATCATTCTGACAAGGCTTTTTGGGAATTGTATCTCAGTCATTGGCAAGTTCATAACATACAGCTGTAGGTATAAATTCAAATCTTAAATCCTTTACAGACACTTTTTAAAGGCTTTTAAGTCTTTGAACACATAGGACAGCAACTTATCATTTTTAGAACTTGATATTAAAATACTGAGAAGGTATCCACCAATATTGCTATGCATTAATAGTCAGTCAGCTACCTATTTTGGATGTTTTGCTTTGTCCAAAGTCACACAAAACAGAAAAAAAAAAATCTAGCTGGGGAATGAAGAATGCTCCATAACACTCTTTTTTATTTCCCTCTTTTTTAACAAAGGAAGATCTTTGAGATTCTTCAATATAGAAAAATCTAAAAATAACTGTTTATTGGGGGGTAGGAGGAGGTTGGAGTGGAATGTTGCTTTATTAATAGTGGAACCTATTGTCAATTCTATGTGGACTCTCCAGAGACACCAAGATACAATTTTCAGCTCTGGCTTCAGTGATGTCAGTCATTTATGGATGTCCAGTACTTCTGAAAATTAGAATACATTAGAAAAATTTGCCTTCAGCTCTACATGAATTTATGCAGGAGCTGGATTAATGTTCTCATTTGACATAATTCTTTACTAGAATACAAAACAAGCCCAAATCCAAACTATTCTTCTTTGGTCTTTGTAGGCTTGTTAAAGAGAATATCTTGTTAGAGAAATTCCAGACTGCTGCGGAAAGTTCTACAAGTTTGGAATATGCAATTAGCACAGGTATGCATTTAATAACCAATAAGCACATCTGAAAGTTTAATCAGGATGATTATTTGGAGTGATATTACAATCTGTCCATGAAGAAATCTGTTTGTTTTCTAATTCTGACCAGTTCTTCAGCTTGTTAAGGCTGAATAAGTTCAGCAACAAAGAGCAAGTCGAAAAATACAGACAAAACTCCAACTAGAAAGAGTCAGATTGAAGAGAATTCAGACAATACTGTGTGAAGTCAACAAGTGGTAGTTTGACTACTGACTTACTTATGCATGGACCTTAGTAAAAATAGCCTTACACATAATAATGCAAATCCACATTTAACATGAGACAGACCAAAAATGTCTATTCCCACTAATGAAGTTTTGTTTTGTTTTGAAAACTGAAATAACAGTGTGGCTTAACTCTTTTAATTTGCTATGCAATTGTTTGTTTATAAATAGCCTGTGGCAGCAAATACATCATAAGCAATCAATAGGTTGTCATATATTTGTATAAAATATTCATTAGATAACTAGAAACTGAACAAATTCATAAAGCATCTTGTATCAATTTTGCTCACACGAAGCACTGTAGGAAGTATTAGTTCCATTTAATCCATAGAAATTCTTATATGATGTTTTGTTTTTTCTTTTTTTAATATATATATATATATATTTGGGGGGGGGGGGGGGGTGTTGGGAAGATTTGTTTGGCTGGGTAATCACCCAGATTGGTTGGGTTGGTAGATTTGTTTTAAGAGTAGGCAACCAGGTAAACAAGTCCAGTAGCAATTTTCTTTTGACAAAAATAGATAGTAAAGTAGAAGAAAAATTTACCTGGAAAAACAATGGATTTACAACTACTGAATGTGTTATTAAGTCACATTTTTTGATATTGTAGAAGAGTTGCTTGATGCAAAAATGACTGAGAAAAAAAAAAAAAAAAAAAAAAAAACAAACAAACAA